>NC_044977.1:66693970-66938336 GCF_008728515.1 Papio anubis
TTGAAAATTAAATGACTGAGGCTAAGTCGTATCCTGTGCCTTCTAAATGAAGCTTTTCTGGCTTTTGTTTAGAGTTCCAAGAAGGGCCAGATAAGGCAAGGAAATATTATAGCCCACACCTTCCTATCTCACATCAGTGTCAAGTAAATACCTAGAGTAAGCTCCAGAATACCCTTTGCTTTGTTATTTGGAAATGTGCTTCACCAGCATTTGTTCATCCAATATCACTCATCCTTTGATAACACAGACCACTTCTAAGATAGAATACTGCTCCTGGAGTGCTGCCCTTGAAGTGGAACACTAGCATTCTTATGTCTGTTTTAAAGATCAAACTGAGAACGTGACTGTCCCCATGACGGTTTGTCCTGAGAGGATTTGTGATGGGAGTCAAAGGCTAAACGCAGTGTTGGGCTCTACACCATTCTGCTGTTATGAGGGAGTATGTGTTCTAAAATGAACACTAACTAACTGGGAATAGAACTATTAATGGGACCTTCTTCTCTCCCATGCAAAAACGTCAAACAGTTAGCATTTGTGAAGAATCGATTACTAATTTTACTAATTTTACTAAACACAGGTGAGGTTAGTGGCAGCGTATAAGGAAGGAAGCATAAGTGGTTCTTAATTCAGATGAAAATATCTTAAAACAATAAAACAATAAATGTTTTGAGTATCTTCTGTTCCAGCCTGAAACTAAGAAAGTTTTCTCCCTGATTAAGTCATAAAGATTTGTTGGAGGAATTGACAGATTCAGAAGGGAAAATGTACAGAAAAAATAATCATGATTAGCAACATGAACTAATGTCAACTACTCTATAGCTTAATAGTCCTCCAAATCTCCATCAATCAAAATACTGACAAAAGATAGAACAGAAATGCTTTTCAGGTTAGGTTTTATCAAAATTGTATTCTAAAGTCTCATGACATCAGGCCACCTACATGTTTGGTAGTAGGCCAAATAAATCTAATCGTTTTCTGCATAACAGAGTGTCAATATCACATTCTTTAGGAGTCTTTTTCTTACTTGTATACTCCTCGTACCTTATGCCTCTCAAATGGAACACTCAAATCTACAAGTGTATTACAGAGTTGTGCTTGTCAGACTGTGCTGAAAAGCCACAAGGACCAGGTTGGCTGGTTTGTTTACTTTTCAGTCTGTCTCTAACCAATATGTGGTCCTACTGTGTGTGACTGTGTAACTCACCCCATCTGCGACACGTTCACCAACACCTGAACTGGTCTACACTTTGTCCAGTGAGACAAATCTGCTAATCATGCCCTTGGTTATCATGACAATGTCCATTTGCTATAGAGGTTTCTGAACACTTCCCTTAATTTCTGTGCTCACCTCATCATGACCAGGAAGCACGCTTTGAGGAGGAGGAGGAGGAGCAGCAGCAGCAGAAGAAAGTCCAGTAGAACTATAGTATCTTCTGTACTTCCTTGAGAGAGAATCACCTTGGCGGCCAGCCATTCAGAAAAAGCTGCAACTTGAATTATCAACATCTCTCGTCTTTCTCATTTTTCTTCCTACAATCTTCCCACTGCTGTCTCTCTCTGCTTGGGTTGCATGTGGACCTGTTTCAGCAAGATGTGTCTCCTGCAGGGATAGCACCAGGCTAAGTGGCAGCATTTGAGCTGCATCTGTGCAGTTGGACCTACACAGTCATGATATTTTGTTGATTCACACTAACCTCAAGGAAATGTCAAAACTGAAAAAGTGTTCCCTGATACTCATATTCAAATGAAGTGTACCCTAAGAGAGACAGGGGGGTGTGTTTGAAACATAAGAGGAGGATGTATGCCTAGTATATTTGTGGTATGCAAATTGGTTATTCCAAAGTATTTAGAAACCCAAGTATTTAGGCTTGCTCTCGTTGTTAAATATGACCCTTAAGCCCACTTAGTATATATCTCAAAAATGAAGAAATTTCCACCTAACTCAATGATCAGAAATTAATGGGGTTTCATTTAATGAGAATTTACCATATTGATAGAGCTATAATTAGGAAGCTGTTGACTTAATTAACATATCAGTGTTCAGAAAATAATCTTATTAAGAGGGGCACTGAAATATACCCACTCTACCACAAACAACTTCTTGTGACTTCAGGCAAGTAACCATACTTGCATGTAATTATTATACTACCAGTGACCATAGACTTTCTACGGGTCAGTCAATGTGCTAAGAGCTCTGTGTGCCTCACGTTGGTGACTCTGGGAGGCCGGATGACAGGTACTAGTGAGGACACAGACCTTAGATACACTAACACGCACATGATCAAGCTGCTAGAAAGAGGGAGAGTTGGGTTCTGAACATCTGTCTTCATAGTTACAACTCTTCCCCACCATGTTATACCCCATGTATCAGCAAGAGAGACTGCTGAAAGTCATTAAGATCATGGCAGTCCTCACTTGAAACCTTTTGATGGGTTCCCATGGTGTTGAAATAAAATCTTAGCTGCTCATGCTGGCCTGTGGGCCCTGCCTGGTCTAGCTCTGCCACCTGGCCACCCTCAACCCACTTCTGTTTTTGTACACGGGACTCTGGCCATGCTGGCCCAGGGCCTTTTTACACCTGCTGTTCCTCCACCTGGGAAGTGTCCATGGTGCCTGGCACCCTGCCTTTCATCGGGGAGAGTTCAAGAAGTATCTGCCATATAACTGCTTTGAGCTTCTCCACAGACAGCTACATTCTCCTTCCCCTCTAAGAAGACCCTTGAGAGAGGCCACTTGGAAATAATCCCCAGATACAGTGGCACGAAGACCCCATCTCGGAGCCCTTCCATTCTCCTGCTTGGTGATAACACTAAAAATTAGACCAAAGGATCTGCCGGAGAACTTATCACGTGGCCCTTCAAATAGGCCTGCAGCTTAGAGCTACAAAAACTTGCACAAGTCATTGGCAAAGTGGGCGGGGGAGTGACTTAGCCTGGTTACACTGAGAGCCCCAGGATGGCCCCCCTAAGGCTCTGACAATTTCCAAAGTTCTGACTTCATTCTGAAGCACAGACTAATTGGCAAATACAATAGCATGTGTCCCGCATTTGGGCTCGCTTTGCTTTTATCTTATTTAATTTGCAGTAATAGCGGCTGAAACTAATTTCTCAACTGTAAATATCACAGCTGTTGTGGAGAACATTAATTGCATACTATCACGTTACCCTCCTTTCTTGGATCAATTTATGTGTAATCTGTTTGCAAGTTCTATGACTGTGAATATTAAGGGAACGCAATGTGAAATAATCTAACCAAACACATTGGAAACATTTGTACTGAAATGGCTGGTTGGTTTGGGGTAGGGAAATATTCTTGTTTGTGGCAGACATTGAAAAAGTGCTTTTGAAAAGCCCTGCCCCAGAAGTCTTGACTCTGAGTGAAATATGGGTAATTTTTCTTTGGGGGATCAATGAAATAACTATTTTCAAAATGACTTTATATTGAGTGAAAGGTCAGAAATGCCCTAGGCATTGATCCTGTGTCCATAATCACTTTTTTTTTTTAGTAAGTTAACTGGCCCTACACAATTGAATGCAAAGAAATCCAGTTCATCATTTAAAGATAATATTTTTAAAGCATTTGACATCCCCTCAACTCGCATTGCCTGCTGCAGTCTCACTGGGAATGCCTTTCTTTGTCTAGGAAGTGGACCTCTACAGAATGAACAGCCAGGACAAGCTGGGCCTCACTGTGTGCTACCGGACAGACGATGAAGATGACATTGGGATTTATATCAGTGAGGTACAAAGGCTGATTTTGTTTTTGTAACTATCATATCAAGACCAAAAGCGTTTTTTTTTCTTTTATATGTTCACCAACCCTAACCCACCTCATCAAGAACTCTTTGGAAAGACACAAATTATTCTGTCCCCCTCATCACACTCCATGGCATTGCATCTTTCCATGGAGGTTAAGTTCTAATGTAAGTACTTAAGGCAAAATTACCCTTGAGAAGCCTGCAAATCAGCCATAAAATGGAGCCGTTTACATGGTTTTGTGTGTTTAGCCCCGAGGGAACAGCAGATTCACATTTCCCAACTCATGTTCATTGAGTGGAATGGTGGGTGGAATCACTTACACTTTTTAAAGCCTCTCTCTCTGTCTCTCACTCTTTTTTTTTTCCTCTTAGTGGAGTATATATAGTTGAGTTCATATAAGTTAAATGTGACTTTTGTATGTACTTATCAAACTACATAGATGCATGCTGTTTTGACCTTCCTTGAGAAGATACATAAAGCAGCTGGTTTCAGCATGGAAACTTTACAGTGCACACGCATCCTTGCAATCACAGAAACCCAATTTTGTCAGGAAATAAAATCTGTCACTACAGAACGAACTACTAGACTCCGAAATTGTCTCTTTGGTTGTATGTCATCCACCAAGCTTAAGTTAACCCAGCCTTTCTGCGTTTGGGGGCATCCCTCCCCTTATCAGTCCTCCTTGTCCCAGTGATATTTCAAATTTAAAGTTATTTTCCAAATTTTAATACAAGTATTTGGTATAAAATAAGGTATGGTTGCTTCAACATAATGAAGGGTATCCTTTAACCTGTTCTACATCATTGATCTTAATTACCATGCATGCAACAAAAGTCAGCTGTGCCTCCTCAGATCAGCAGAGCCTGCACACACTGCTATATAATAGAGTTGCTATGCAGGGATCCAAGAACCAGCCCTAGAAAGGGCTTAGAAGCAGATCAGCTCATGTTTGCCTCTCCTTGCACGACACTAAGTCTTGTTTATTTCTGTGCAAAACAGAAACACAGGGATGAGCATGACTGTGTGTTAGAGATGGCTTTGAAAGTGCTGTTGCTTATTTTCATGCATATCTGCATTTGTGCTGAGATGGTCCATGTGTGTTTCAGATTGACCCTAACAGCATTGCAGCCAAGGATGGGCGCATCCGAGAAGGAGACCGCATTATCCAGGTAAGTCCACTTCCAAACAATGGCCTCATAATGGGCCTATCACTAAAGAGCAAACTGGTTCTAATGATAGGTCTAGGGCTGAAATTGCAGAAGAGGTTAAAGAACAGGGATCACAAACACAGATGTGTAGTGAGGCCAGACAAGTTAAACTAATTGTGAGGCTAATTCTGAGTCATAAGACGCAATAGGGAGTGGTGAGGACTGAGACAAACTAGATGGGGCATGTTCTGTCCAAAGAGGGCCTTGCAAAACTTGAGCCAGTTCTCCTCATTTTCTTTCATTCTATTTGGATCAAAACAAACATCAGTGAGCCAAAGTCAGGCCTACAGTTTACAACTTGTGAACTAACATAATTCTCGTTTTAGATTTCTCTGAAAGATTAACTTTGGACCAAGCATTTCAGAGTCTCGTCCATAAAATGGGAACATTTTTGGCAAATTTAGCAGAATCGATTGAAAAGTCTTATAAATTTTCTGACTCAACATCTAACCATCCTGGAATCGCTTCTGAGGGTCATCACTTGACCTTGAGCCCTGTTGCTCCTTCTAGTCCAAATGAGACCATTCATGTCTCTTTTGGCTACAACCTTCTTTAATCTCACAGAATTGAGATTCTTGGCTTCATTGTGTCTGCAAGGCTTAGCTTTCTCTCTTCTCATCCATATCCTCTCATTCCTAATCCACTGTGTTTTTCTCATTGCATACCTCACCACAAGTCATTTTGATTTTCTTCTCCCACTGCCTACTCTGGGTTTCTCTAGCCTTCAGCCAGAACCTGTGCTGCTCAGGATCGCTTGCCCTAGGGAAGTGACCCAAACCTTCACACCTGAAGGCTTCACACCTGAAGGGTCAGGGTCCTCAGCATACTGCCATTTTTTTTTTTTTTTTTTTTTTTTTGGTTGCTGGAGTTTTCCATTAACCTTTACTAAGAATGGAAGCACTCAGAGGTACTCCAAGGAATCCCCTGGGTTCCAGACACAGTCCTCCCTGCCTCCACTGTATCACAGCAAGCCCATTTTCCCTTGGTAATTGAAAGCAATCACTCCAACCAATAGCGTCACCCCTTTTGCTGCCTGTTGGCTCACTGGTGTAAGGAGGCATGTGGAGGGCTCCACTTCCAATTCAATGGAACCATTGCTGTGTTCCCTGGAGGTGGCGTTCCACCAGGATTAAGACCTCCAGACCAACAGGGGTCAAAGTCACCAGGACATGCAAGCAAAAATCCTGCAAGAGGGTTAATCAAGTGTGATAGTGAAAGTGTCATGCCCACTTGACCCTCTGCCTGGCCTAAAGAAGTTTAAGTGTCAAACTGGGGACACAAAACACCATGTGTAATTCTATTCCCTTTTCTTAACCTCAGTTTCCATAATTTTCACATCAGACCCACTGCTGCTTTTTCTTCTATATTATCCAATAATGTCTACATATACTCCTGCCTGAATATTATGTCTAATTACTTACATGTTCCCTCTGCACAGCATTATGATTTTTCTCAGTGCTGTCTTCTAGAGGTTCAGCCCCTTCTGTTCACACTCCACACATCAGTCACCTCATGAACTACACTCATGGAGGCTCCTTTGTAGACCAGAGAAACTGCATTGCTCTGAGCAAGACTTTTCCTTCCTAAAATCAGTATTCTTTTCCAGCTACAGGGAAGTTTTATGTTCCAGCTGTGAGTGGGTGACAAATGCAGGTCTGAAATAAAATAGAATGATTTTGCACCATCTAATCATACTATTTGTCTCCCCACTCCCCACCACCCTTTTTTTTTTTTTTTTAAAGATCAATGGGATAGAGGTGCAGAACCGAGAAGAGGCTGTGGCTCTTCTAACCAGTGAAGAAAATAAAAACTTTTCATTGCTGATTGCAAGGCCTGAACTCCAGGTAAATCGGCTTCCTACAGATGAAACTGGGTCTGTATTTCTAAAATCAAAAGCTCAGGTCCCCAGGCTTGGAAAAGAGCACCTGAGTATTGGCTGTGAACTTGAAGGTGTTTTGTACCCTAGAAATACAATCAAACTTGCTGTGACTTAGAATCCACTTTATGATTTAGCCATGTAAGGTTGGTTAGATACCCACCCTGACATCTATACTGCAGGCCCACCAGGTTGGTTAATG
Source organism: Papio anubis (assembly GCF_008728515.1). Taxonomy (NCBI): domain Eukaryota; kingdom Metazoa; phylum Chordata; class Mammalia; order Primates; family Cercopithecidae; genus Papio; species Papio anubis. The sequence goes on from NC_044977.1 coordinate 66,701,015, forward strand.
CAGGGATCATAGGGAAGGAAAAGGAAACAGAATAGAATGGAAAACACAACTGGAGTCATGACCACTGGAGTCATGACCATCAAGACGTTTGACTTCCCAAGGCCTAACATGTGTTCCAGCCTTGATCTGTGCAGGTTCCATTTACAATAGCAGAGTATGAGGAATTAAAAATTGCTCTTTCAAAATAAAAGAAATATTGAATGATAAATAATAATTAAAACTGATATGACCACCAAATAAGGGCTAGACTCTCCGTGGATCACTTTACACACAGGAGAGCCTTCCCAAGAGATGGAAGTTTCCAGAGGTTCAAAAGTTACCCAGAAAAGCCCCAGAAGGAGGTTGATAAAGCAGGGAGGGGTTCAGGCCCAAGTAATCTGATTCAGAAACCACTGTGTTATAATAACTCCTTCCACAGAAGGAATCATGAACTCTCCCAGGTGGCACTCTTGATCCACTTAGAATGGCTCCAGCAACACATCTAGAGCAGTCCAGTAGTAGATCCCTTTAGGTATGTGTATTACTCCGTTTTCATGCTGCTGATAAAGACATACTCAAGACTGGATAATTTATAAAGAAAAAGAGGTTTCATGGACTCACAGTTCCACATGGTTGGGGAGGCCTCACAATCATGGCGGAAGGCAAAAGGCACGTCTTACATGGCAGCAGGGAAGAGAGATGAGAACCAAGCAAATGGGGTTTCCCCTTATAAAACTAGTAGATTTCATGAGACTTACTCACTACCATGAGAACAGTATGGGGAAAACTGCCCCCATGATTCAGTTATCTCCCACAAGGTCCTTCACACAACATGTGGGAATCATGGGAGTTACAATTCAAGGTAAGATTTGGGTGGGGACAGCCAAACCATATCAGTATGAAACCCAGTTGAAAAAGTAGCCTAGAGACAGTGGCATACAGGGCATCTGATTCTCCACAGATGGAAGCCTCATAAGCTCAAAGGGAACTTCAGCTGTCATCTCACTCACAGTCAGACTTTTTCTTAAAGGTCCAGATAGTAAATGTTTGACTCGGGTGGCTATACCATCTCTGCTAGACTCTGTCACTCTAGTGCAAAAGCAGACATAGACAATTATGTCAGCAAATGGGCATAGTTGTGTTCTCATTAAATTTTTTTTTATTTACAAAAATAGCAGGCTGGATTGAGCCCCATGAGCTATAGAGTGCCAACTTCTGAATAGTTCACTCTTTTTAGGGCAAGGCAGATAAAGGCCTTTTAAAAGTGATATCCAGTCAGGCTCGGTGGCTCACGCCTATAATCCCAGCACTTTGGGAGGCCGAGGCAGGAGGATCACTTGAGGTCAGGATGAGGCCCAGTTGGCCAACATGGTAAAACCCCATCTCTACTAAAAATACCAAAATTAGCTGGGCGTAGTGGTGCATGCCTGTAATCCCAAATCCCAGCTACTCGGGAGGCAGAGGTTGCAGTGAGCCAAGATCATGCCACTGCACTCTAGCCTGGGAGACAGAGCGAGATTCTGTCTCAAAAAACAAAAAAACCATGATATCCTTGCCCAAGCCAAACAGCTAGTTACTGTATCTACTGTATCAGAAAGAACTCTTTTTCACACTAAAAATCATTTTTCTATGGGACCTGTTAAACTTGTGTCTGGTCCAGCAAGCAGGGGGAACAGCTAAATCTGACCCTCCTACAGAGGTGTCTTACTGCAGTGAAAGTAGCTGAGATGGATGAAAGAGTTTCACCCTGAAAAAAAAAATCATGGATATTAAAGACTTCCCCAGTTTGTAGTGCAGGGTTGGAGGTCTCTGTAATGTGAGGGTGGGATAGTTTCCTGACTTAACGGCAAATCATTGGGCAGACTGCATTTTGATGACTCTTGGAGGAAGCCCTGGAAATATTTTTCCCCAAGGTAATGTCATTTTTTAAAAAACATAAATGAACATGAAAGGAAACTTCTAAGGCATGTGTTGGCTGCTCTTGCCTGCAGCTGGATGAGGGCTGGATGGACGATGACAGGAACGACTTTCTGGATGACCTGCACATGGACATGCTGGAGGAGCAGCACCACCAGGCCATGCAATTCACAGCTAGCGTGCTTCAGCAGGTAACGCCCACGCACCAGTCCCTGACACACTGCCCTGCTGAGCTGGAGGAAAGTCTGCTTCCTCCATCCGCCTTTATGGCGCTAAAGACCATCAGAAGCTTATCCACCTGGAAAACAGCAAGAAAACAGCCTCAAGTACTTTTCTATTTGAGCACCAGACCAGTGAAATGCAAGCTGGTACTGTCCCTAGCTAAGCTTTCAAATCTAAGCACCATTGCCAAAGCAAAGCTGACCTTATGATAATTTGTTTGGAAAACATATGCGTCGAAAAAAACATTTCCATAGATAGGAAAAAGCCATGTTTTCCAAAGTAAAGCAATCCCCTCTGTTTAACCTGAGCTACTTGGAGCTCTCTAGCTCCCTACTATGCTACTACCATTGTCAGAGTCTTAATGAGCCACTTACTGAGTCCTGTATGAGCTAAACAAGGACCTTTATACATCCTACCTGTGTACTGATTGATTTAACAGAATCATGCATTGAGATAAAGCGACTATTATTATCCTCATTTTACAAAACTGAGGACAAGAACAAGAATAAGTGACTTGCCCAGGTAGATATGGGTAAGTGTGGCTAAGGCCCACGCTCTTGACCTGGCCCTACTGTCAGATGCTGCCCCTCGGCCTTAGAAATGTACAGCCTGCCCTATCCAGAAACACTGCAAGGAAAGGTCAAACCTGAGTACCTGCTGCGTAGGCCTCCCTCACTGTGACCCTTTGTTCTTGTTTTTATGCAGAAGAAGCACGAGGAAGACGGTGGGACCACAGATACAGCCACCATCTTGTCCAACCAGCACGAGAAGGACAGCGGTGTGGGGCGGACCGACGAGAGCACCCGCAATGACGAGAGCTCGGAGCAAGAGAACAACGGCGACGATGCCACCGCATCCTCCAACCCGCTGGCGGGGCAGAGGAAGCTAACCTGCAGCCAGGACACCTTGGGCAGTGGCGACCTACCCTTCAGCAACGAGTCCTTCATCTCGGCCGACTGCACGGACGCCGACTACCTGGGGATCCCAGTGGACGAGTGCGAGCGCTTCCGCGAGCTCCTGGAGCTCAAGTGCCAGGTGAAGAGCGCCACTCCTTATGGCTTGTACTACCCTAGCGGCCCCCTGGACGCCGGCAAAAGCGACCCCGAGAGCGTGGACAAGGAGCTGGAGCTGCTGAACGAGGAGCTGCGCAGCATCGAGCTGGAGTGCCTAAGCATCGTGCGCGCCCACAAGATGCAGCAGCTCAAGGAACAGTACCGCGAGTCCTGGATGCTACATAACAGCGGCTTCCGCAACTACAACACCAGCATTGACGTGCGTAGGCACGAGCTCTCGGACATCACCGAGCTCCCGGAGAAATCCGACAAGGACAGCTCGAGCGCCTACAACACGGGCGAGAGCTGCCGCAGTACCCCGCTCACCCTGGAGATCTCCCCCGACAACTCCTTGAGGAGAGCAGCGGAGGGCATCAGCTGCCCGAGCAGCGAAGGGGCTGTGGCGACCACGGAAGCCTATGGGCCAGCCCCAAAGAATTTGCTCTCCATCACGGAAGATCCCGAAGTGGGCACCCCTACCTATAGCCCATCCCTGAAGGAGCTGGACCCTAGCCAGCCCCTGGAAAGCAAAGAGCGGAGAGCCAGCGACGGGAGCCGGAGCCCCACGCCCAGCCAGAAGCTGGGCAGCGCCTACCTGCCGACCTACCACCACTCCCCATACAAGCACGCACACATCCCGGCGCACGCCCAGCACTACCAGAGCTACATGCAGCTGATCCAGCAGAAGTCGGCCGTGGAGTACGCGCAGAGCCAGATGAGCCTGGTGAGCATGTGCAAGGACCTGAGCTCCCCCACCCCGTCGGAGCCGCGCATGGAGTGGAAGGTGAAGATTCGCAGCGACGGGACGCGCTACATCACCAAGAGGCCCGTGCGGGACCGCCTGCTGCGGGAGCGCGCCCTGAAGATCCGGGAAGAGCGCAGCGGCATGACCACCGACGACGACGCGGTGAGCGAGATGAAGATGGGGCGCTACTGGAGCAAGGAGGAGAGGAAGCAGCACTTGGTGAAGGCCAAGGAGCAGCGGCGGCGGCGCGAGTTCATGATGCAGAGCAGGTTGGATTGTCTCAAGGAGCAGCAAGCAGCCGACGACAGGAAGGAGATGAACATCCTCGAACTAAGCCACAAAAAGATGATGAAGAAGAGGAATAAAAAAATCTTCGATAACTGGATGACGATCCAGGAACTCTTAACCCACGGCACAAAATCCCCGGACGGCACTAGAGTATACAATTCCTTCCTATCGGTGACTACTGTATAATTTTCACTTCTGCATTATGTACATAAAAGAGACCACTACCACTGGGGTAGAAATTCCTGCCTCGTTCAATGCGGCAAGTTTTTGTATATAAGATAAATACGGTCTTCATGTTTATAGTCCAAATTTGCAGACCCTACAACTCTGGGTGTCATAGGTCTATTTTAAGGGGAGAGAGAGAAAAACACCCTTACTATCTTGGAAGGCAATATTAACAAACAGAGCTTTTTTCAAATAGCAATTGTACTTTTCTACCTGTACCCTTTTACATAAAGTGTTTAAATTTCAGAAAGATCTTTTATTAAGCATACTTTCACAGAATAATTTGTTTAAACTATATTCATATTAAAAAGTTAAACACGCTTTTTTTCCTGCCTAAAAACACAAATACAACTGCCAGTATGTATTTTTAATGGAACCCTATTTTATAATGTTATGTTACTGAATGTGTTTCATATGCGTGACCGTTAAGATATTATTTAGGTGAAGGTTTCAACTCAAAACCACCCAACCCGGTGGTTAACGATTTAATACACATAACCAAACCGGCAGCATTTAGAGTTGGGATATACATTTAAACATTTTCCTGGTTAAGGTTCCCAAGAGAGTGTAAAGGTTTTAGCAGAAAGCAAAATATCATGCAGCTTTATGGAAGTTTAAAGCATGTTTGCAAATATTGCAGCCCATTGAAAGAATTTGCATGTACAGGAAAGTTGTGGATGGAGATGGTTTGTGGAATTTTAAGTGCTCATTGTAGTAAACTTTTGCTTTGTAGATTTGAAGGTACAGACTTATACAAGCAAGTTCACAAAATCATGATTAGTTACAAACATTAAGTAAAATGAAGTTAAAATAAATTATTATTTTCTATTTGATATGTTTTGATGTGATTCCTCATTTTGCAGTGGTGCCTATAAAATAAAAGCCTTTTGCAGTGTTTGCTTTTTTCCCCTTGGTTGTATTACCTGCTACTTTGGAAGGATTTAAGTATTTTAGACCATCTGATGCCTTCGCATTCAGCCTCATGGATATAAAGCCAAGGTCTAGCAGTGAAGAACACAGGGTCAAATTTACCATACAACCCTGCATTCTGACTGCCTGTCTCACAGAAAGTTTCAGCCTGGCCCAATATCCTATAAACAAGAATAGCTATGAGCAAGTTTATCAATCAGGGCCATGTTTACAGTGAAATCTCTTTCGTTTATTGCAACCATTACTGCCTGTCAGTAATAACTAACACTCCGGGTGGCTAGGTCCAGCTTTCCATTTCTAAGATGCATCTCCAAATCAGGCAATATTTTCATAGAAAAACAGGGGTCACCAAACTGGGTGGGCTTGAAATCTGGTATCTTTCTGACTACTGCAACCACCAGGATCGTAAATAATGAATTTGCTACAAATTGTTTCCTGATTGATTGTAATGTTTGCACCAATTTCAGCTGTAATACTGAAAAAAAAGTAAGATAAAGATAGGATTAGGATGGTGTCATTTTTATTTGCCATGATGCCATACATCTGGTTTACTGTCTGATCCAAATGGAATTTGGATTGAAATGACCAGGTGTTTTAGGCATTTCAGACATATATTCCTCTCACAGACCCTGCTCCAACCACAGTCCCTCCTTTGGGGCCAGAATCTTGAGACTAATTAGTAGTCACTCTTGTAATAAACCAACTTAATGAAAATAAAACACTGCAATACTTATTCCTCATTATTAAGATGTCTGTTCATTACCTCTTCCAGAACCAGGCATTGTTATGATAATTACATCTGCTGCATTACTCTAATCAGCCCTCCAAGGTGAAATTTTTGCAAAAAGTGTACTATTAGGGCCTCGGTTTCCTGATATTCTCTGTTTTAACTTTCCACAAAATCTGATCCTTATCTCCTCCCAGGAGAAGCTCCCCTTTCCCAGTCCTGTCACCTCATACCCTGTCTTCCTAGTTAATGTTTCACAGCGAACAATCATCAGTCAAATGAATTATAAATTGCTGCAAAGCATATATCAGCATATGAGTTTACATGGGGAAATAGCTTTCCTCCCCTTGTGTGTTCTCACTGAAGGCCAGAGGGGGCTACATGGCCACAGCAACAGCTTTAGCCTAAACAGTCAAGCACAGGGTTTGGTTTTTTTTGTTTTTGTTTTTGTTTTTTGAGACCGAGTCTCGCTCGTCGCCCAGGCTGAGAGTTCAGTGGTGCGATCTAGGCTCACTGCAAGCTCCGCCTCCTGGGTTCACGCCATTCTCCTGCCTCAGCCTCCCGAGTAGCTGGGACTACAGGCGACCACCACCACACCCGGCTAATTTTTTGTATTTTTAGTAGAGACGGGGTTTCACCATGTTAGCCAGGATGGGCTCGATCTCCTGACCTCATGATCCGCCCATCTCGGCCTCCCAAAGTGCTGGGATTACAGGCGTGAGCCACCACACCCGGCCAAGCACAGGGGTTTCTAACCACGGCTCCCCATGTGTCTCTGGGTTTGGGGCTCAGCTCCTGCACTTATGAAAAAGTAGAGGGAAATAATAGGATGCATTCAAATCCAATTCTAAATCCTTTGATTTCAACTTATTTTTAAATCACTTTATCATCTAGATATACTTAGTCATAACATTCTGTGTAATATGAGGCTTCCCAAATCTAATTTAACCAATTAACTTCTAAAATAAATTGGAAGAGATCTTAGAAATCATCACTTTATCAATGAACAGGGCACTCAGGGAGGCAAAGAAATGCAGTGCAGCTCATTCATAACCAAACTGGGATTTGAACTCAAAACCCAACACCTGGTTCCACAATTCTTAGCACCCCATACTCTGGAGAATCACCCTCATGTGCACGGTTAACTTAGATGCATTAAATCCTGTGCCCTCGACCAAAAAACAAATGCATTTCACCAGTGGATACCCCAGAGTGAACATAAGAGGAATCATGAATCTGCCATTTCTTCAACAAGTATGAGCTCCAAGTGCCTCACAGTGCATTTCTTAGCTGGCGGTCGGGATGAAAATTTTCCTGGGTAATAGTGATGAGACAATTTCTAGCTTCCGTTCTCACTAATGTAAAGCCCCAGCTTCTGTGTAAACAGAACATCCACTATAACAGGCCTTTCTACCACCCTGGCTGCATGTACTTTACTTCTTGGGCCCATTGAAGGATCTGATGGAAGCTATAGATTCTATTTCCAGAAAATTAAAAAGTGCATATAATTGAAGACTTCACATACCCCCAAAGTCCATTCACAGATCCCCTCAAAGCATGCAAGAACCCCAAGTTTAGAATAACCAAATTTGATAGCTTTATAGGTTTTTTATTTCTCAGACTTTTATTTCAGCTGCATCTTACACACACTATTTGATTTGAATGCCTACTTTTCATATCAAGGACTACTTTTCTTCCTATTAGAACTATACTGTTTAACACAATTAAAATTTAGCAAATCACTAGTACCTATAACTAGTACCTATACTCTTCCGGTCATTGTGCAGTTTTTCTGACACCTACAAAAATTGAGGAACGATGAATACAGATTTCTGATTCTCCATAGCAGCCACCCCACTGGTTGGATGACTCAGGTTTAAACTAATCCTAAAATACAAAGCGAAGGAAATGAGAATGTATTGACCATCTGAGCTGCACTGCCTAATACCCGCAGCCACTAGCCACATCTGGCCATTAAGCAGTTAAAATGTGGTTAGTCCAAATTGAAATGTTCTGAGAAAATGGATTTCAATGACTTTGTATTTAAAAATGAAAAATATTTTGATAATTTTTATGTAGAAATCATATGTTGCATATGTTGGATTGAATAAAATGCATAGTTATCACTAATTTAACCTGTTTTAACTGTTTAATGTAAATGCTAGAAGATTTTTGATTACATATGTGGCTTGCGTTATGCTTCTATTGGGCAGGACAGATACAGAAAATATCGGGCAAGTACATGCTAAACCCTTGCCCTCATCATCTCGCTAAATCCTTGGGACAGTTCCATGAAGCAGATGCTTCATCAATAGTTAAGACTCAGATTAAAAACTTTGGCCAGACAAGTGTAAAGATGTGATTTGCACTGGCATCTACCTAATACCAAATCCTTTACCTGTGCATCCATCTCCTCCTAAGAAGCAATTCAAAGTATGTTCAGTTTAGGTTAATATTTGTAACATATTCATAATCACAAAGAAATTACTTCAAAGTAGCAAGCATTTCACTCAGTTCCCTTTGAGTTCTAAATTGCAGAATATTCTAACTCTCTCGGCAAGAACACATGACAATGAATAAATATCTAGGAATGTGGGGGCACAAGCTAAGTTTTTCATCTTTTAAATGGAAACAGGAGATCCCAAATAGCAAAAATCATAAATACGATGAGGTGGGATTATACATCGCCTAAGGAATACTAGTTGGAGAACTAATTAAGACTATAAACTGAAATATGAAAATTAACCAAGTAATTATCTACTTGTAGCGTTCAGAAGTAGGTTACAGGTTACTTGTTAGGAACATTGCCCAAAACCAAGGAAGCAAACAATTCTGCCACAAGCAATTGAGGCTCCCACTTTTATTTCTGTTTCTCGGTTTTAAGTATTTTAGGATTTCTGTGGAGCATCAAGTAATTAAAATCACTAAAACTGAGATAAGATACAAGAATTCTCCTGGCAAATGCTGTAGTCTTCAGTTTTGATGAAATGTGAATTCCCTAAAGCAGTTATAAAACAAAGTGTAGTTCTCTGAGTTTCATTCAAATGGGGTTTTTCTGCTTAAATGGTTCATTTTCTTTAGCTTCCAGTTGCCACTAATCCTGAAAGGGCACAGTCCACAGGGACATGTGGTTTGCCTATAATGTGGTTTTGCCTTTCAATGGCAGAATGCTGACCTCCGTGCACTCAGCATCTTTTTAAAATGAAAAACGGGGAATTAATGATCCCTCCTTCACTGGGGCTATTGCAAATTTAAACTTGCTCACCAATTAGTAAGTCTCGCTAAAATCCTCAAAAGCCAAAGGAAACTCCCTAAACCTCATCAGAGTCTCTCAAAAATATACTAGGAAGTAATTAAATTGTGTTTTTAGTTCTCTTTGGAGAACTACACGTCTCCCAGACATTGTGGGTTTGACTTAGCACTTTCAGCTCTGTAGAATTATGACAACCTTATGCATCCAGGAGCCATGTCAGAAACCAGCACGGATTCCTTCATCCACTAGTTACTATGTGCATACTCAATCTAGGGCCATGGGGAGGTCTCTGGAGCTCATGGTCCAGTGAGAAAGAAAACAGTAATCCAGCCATCACACAAATACTTACAAACATCACACAAATACGCACTCAACAAGATTAGAGTAAGGGTCAGATAGGAGAGCTAGTGCCACAGATTTCAGAGAGGGTCTCCCTTAAAAAGTTATGGTTGATCTGAGAGTCAATAGACGAATGTGAGTTAACTAGAAAGGTAGTTAAATACAGAAAATAGCATGTACAAAGGTCCTGAAGTGAGAGAGATTTGGCCTATTTGAAACAAACAAAAAAAGGCAGGTGTGACTTGAGCTCAAAAACAATGGAAAAAGAATAGAGAGAATTGAGTGTGTAAAGACAGGCAGTTAGGAAGGAATGACACTGTCTACTTGACCATAAATACCTATTCATTATGGCCAACCTTTATTGAGCACCTAATATGTGCCAGAAACTGCTAAGTCTTTTACGTGTGCTAACTCCCTGAACCATAAGTAGCCTACCTGATGGGTGGCACTGTTCTTATTTTGTGAATAAGGAAATAAAGAAGGCTTAGAAAAGCAACCAGCTGGTGCATGGTTGAGGGGAAAAGTGAAGCCATCTCTCTCTGACCCCACTGAATCACTGGGCTGCAAGTAGCAACTCCACGACAGGCACTATGGAAAAGGCTCATATATTTCAGCAGATACCTAATATCTGGAGACCTTTGATGACTATTTTGTGCCCCGCCTTTTTCTGCTCAGGACTAAATCTGTTTATAACCCTGTTACTTCCCATTTTTATGCCACAGCAGACAAAAACTTAACATGCTTTGTCAATCCACTTCTGCAAAGTCAACCACCTTGACCACTAGATAGAACATATTTCCCAATCCAGGGCTCCATTTTCCATCATCCACCAGGAAACACACAGGAGCTTAGGAAGAGAGCTTCCTTTCCCTTCCTTACTAGCTGCAGTCTTTACCACCAGTTCTCACCACCACCCCGGAGAAGTACCTGATCTGATGAGATAGTCCCACTGAATGCATAATGAAGAAGGCAATTTAAGTGGTTTGAGGACCACAGCTTCTCTGATTACCCACCCCCCTGAAACACCTGTCCTGAATTGTACCTTGCTGTGTAAATTAATGTGGGTGATTCCACATTGAAGAGCAAGATTCTGCAAACCCTGCTGCCACCCAATCAGATCTTCCTTCCATAAATGATCGCCAAAGCATTGTAAGCAGAGCCACAAGGTTTCACAGGCACTAAACAGCCACCTTTATAAAGAAGTTTCCAGCCAGATGCGGTGGCTCAAGCCTGTAATCCCAGCACTTTGGGAGGCCGAGGCGGGCGGATCACGAGGTCAGGACCATCCTGGCTAACACGGTGAAACCCCATCTCCACTAAAAATACAAAAAGAAATTAGCCGGGCATGGTGGCGGGCGCCTGTAGTCCCAGCTACTCCGGAGGCTGAGGCGGGAGAATGGTGTGAACCCGGGAAGCGGAGCTTGCAGTGAGCCGAGATCGCGCCACTGCACTCCAGCCTGGGCAACAGAGCGAGACTCTGTCTCAAAAATAAATAAATAAATAAATAAATAAATAAATAAATAAATAAATAAAATAAAATAAAATAAAATAAAAAAATAAAGAAGTTTCCCAGTGCCCATGAACTGGAGGCACAGATAACACACAGGGGCTAAATGAATTCCTAATTGTAATTTAAGCTTTGCCATTTTCTGAGAAGCAGAGGGTTTAAGACATAGAATGTGGGTTTTATAAATGCTTAACAGTTACCAGAACAAACAAAATCGGCCTGTTGGGTTTCAGAGGAGAGGCTTATGGACAAAGGGGATTGAGGTTTGACCGAAAAACGAGAATCTAAGTACCACTTTCAGTATGACCTGTGTCTTTGGAAGTTGCCGGTTTAAACTGGGCCTTGTCACAAATATTTATGGACTTTGTTACCTTAAGAACATGGGCACACGCACTCTGGATTCCCAGTCACCAATATTTCAAGTGGCACTTTTTTGGGAAGGCTTATCAAATATAAACCAATATATATGCCATTGTAAATATATATATATAAAATACCAATATATACCAATTTTTTAAACTGGCTGCTAAACTTCTGGCTGTTTTTGAGCCAGTCTTTACAGGAATGAGACATGTTCTACTTCTAGTCCATCAACTCTCCTGCTTTTTCCTCCTCCTGACCAGGGACACTTCTGTAATACTAAGATATCATGACGTTTCCCTTATGAACAACAGGTACAATCTATAAAACAGGCTTAGAGTGTATTCCTTCATTCAGCAACAAGCATAATTCCAAAAGAAGTATGTACATTGGGGCCCGGCGTGGTGGCTCACACCTGTAATCCCAGAACTTTGGAAGGCCAAGGCAGGTGGATCACCTGAGGTCAGAAGTTCAAGAGCAGCCTGACCAATGTGGTGAAACCTCATCTCTACTAAAAATACAAAAATTAGCCCGGCGTGGTGGTGGGCTCCTGTAATCCTAGCTACTTGGGAGGCTGAGGCAGGAGAATTGCTTGAACCTGGGAGGTGGAGGCTGCAGTGAGCCGAGATTGCACCACTGTGCTCCAGCCTGGGCAACAAGAGGGAAAAGTCATCTCAAAAAAAAAAAAAAAAAAAGAGTATGTACATTGGTACATAGTTTTGCATTTAGAAACAAAGCCAAATATTTAACAGTTTTTGTTTTGTTTTGTTTTGTTTTGTTTGAGACGGAGCAAGAATCTCGCTCCGTCGCCCAGGCTGGAGTGCAGTGGCGCAATATCGGCTCACTGCAAGCTCTACCTCCCAGGTTCACGCCATTCTCCTGCCTCAGCCTCCCGAGTAGCTGGGACTATAGGTGCCTGCCACCACACCCAGCTAATTTTTTTTGTATTTTTTAATGGAGACGGGGTTTCACTGTGTTAGCCAGGATGGTCTCGATCTCCTGACCTTGTGATCCACCCGCCTCGTCCTCCCAAAGTGCTGGGATTACAGGCACAAGCCACCAAGCCTGGCCTAATGGTGTTTTCAAAAACACACAAGAGCTCAGTGATACCTCAGCCTGAACAAAAAGTACTGCAAGTATGATGGATCCGCCACCAAACCCAATCAGCATATTCACAATCTTACTATACAGTGAGCATGCGTTTCAACTAATGCTTTGGGAAATGTCAGTAGTCAGAACCCCAAAGCAATCAACCAGTAATTCATAGTATACCAAAATGCTTCCTTGTTATTTATTTTTGACACAGGGACTCTTTTAAAACTCCAGAGAAAGCTACAAAGAATGCACACAATTTTTCATATACTTGGGAGGGATTTATAGAACCAATGTGCCGTCTTAAGCAAAGACATGATAAATGTTGACTTGATCTCCTATCCCAAAAGGCATCATTCATCTTCATGGCCTTAGATTTTGCAATGGATTCTTAGATAAGACACCAAAAGCATAGCAATGAAAGAAAAAAATGGATAAATTAGACTTTATCAAAATTAAAAACTTTAATGCCCCAAAGGACTCTACTAGGAAAATGAAAAAACAACCTACAGAAGGGCAAATATGTGAAAATCATATATCTGATAAGGGTCTAGTATCCAGAATACATACAGAACTCCAGTCATTTTGCATTAGGAGACCATCTCAACAAAACAATAACCCAATTAAAAAATGGGTAAAGAACTTCAGCAGACATTTCTCCAAAGACAATATACAGATGGCCAATAAGCACATGAAAAGACGTTCAACATCACTAATCATTAGGGAAATACAAAATCACACTGAGATATCACCTCACACCCACCAGGATGTCTACTATAAAAAAAAAATGAAAATAATAAGTGTGAGCAATGATATGGAGAAATTGGAACATTTGTACATTACAGTTTGGAAGTTCCTAAAAAGGCTAAACATAGAATTATCTTATGATCGAGCAATTCCACTCCTAGGTATATACCAAAAAGAATTGAAAATAGGGACTCAAAAAGATATTTGTATCCCAATGTTTCTTGCAACATTATTCACAATAGCCAGAAAAGGTGGAACCCGTGTCAATCAGAAGTTAAATGGATAAACAAAATGGTATATACATACAATGAAATATTACTCAGTCTTAAAAAAGGAATGAACCTTAAAATATTATACTAAGTGAAATAACCCAGACATAAAAGGACAAATATTATATGATTCCAGTTATACGAAATATCATAGAGACAGGAAGTTTAAATATTACCAGGGACCGCAGGAGAGGATGCAGTTATTGTTTAATAATGGTTAACTGACTTGCCTCTTGTATTGCTATCATTATTAATAACTGCATCCTCTGTTTCTGTTTGCAAAAATGAAACATTTTGGGAGTAGATAGTGGTGAAAGCTGCACAATATTGTAAATGTAATCAATGCCACTGAATTGTGCACTTAAAGAATGGTTTAAATGGTTAATTATATTTTATATATAAATAAAATTTTATTTTATGTATATGTACCTAATTACAATAGTTTTTTAAAATCATGCCTTCTAACTCAAACCAAATTCCCTTTGGTTTAGGGGAGCATAGATTGCCTCAAGTATTGTTGAAAGTTATGGACAGTCACCCAAGAAATGAACATATATGCCACATTTTATTTGCAACCCAAAGGGGTTCATAGTTTTTATAAACGCCCTCCTAGATGCCAGGTTGCTCTGATCTGAAGTAGAATGGATCCGAGGCAAAATGAGTCTGGTGTCCCTTGGTCTGCATTGAGAGTGCTTTTATTAACTTTAGTGCCCACGAAATGAATGATGCCCATGTCTCCTACGTCTGAAAACTGTTCAGAGCATGGATTAAGGCTTCTTTGAGACCTCTTCTTTGAGGAACTATCAATTATAAATGGTGCCAAATGATACCAAAAGAATTTTTTTAAGAAAATTCCTTCAGATGCCCAGATGTGAGTTCCAAAGACACTCTGTGCTGTGGTATACCTGGTAGGGACAGGGGTCTGTCCCGAGAAAGGAAGTACAGCTGATTGACTTGCCTCTTGTTGCCCTCATAGGGAGATTTCATGGCACAGAGTTCTCTGGGTTAATTCTAGCCTTAAAAAAACTGAGGCATGAAGGGTGCTCTCAACAAGAGTCATTTTACTGCCCAAATTCTGGGACTCTTAAAAATTGCCTGGATGTTTAAATGCCACAGGGTCTCTGGCTGCAAAACCTTCCCTCCCACTACTGATTCCATAGCTGTGGACATCCACTATTAGAATCCTTCGCTCTCACTCTCATTTACTTACTCATCTGCTCCATAACCTTACCCCTTATGGCATTAAGCGTTGATTGCTTTGCAGTAACAGAACTCACAAGATTTTGAGGGGGGCATGAGAAGCTAACCCTAAGTTCTACTTGTTCTTACTGCCAGGATTTCCCATGGGAAATGGAAGCAGCTGAGTGAAGAAAGGCACATAAGGAAAGACAGGGACGAGAAGTTTCGCTCGCTGCCAGCCTTTCCACTTTCACCCCTTCGAGTATTTATAAAGCACCTACTGTGTGCTGGGTACCCGGATGCAATGAGAACAAGGCAGAGATGGTCTCCCCTTCGGAGACTGCCTCTTCGGGTGAGGGAGGCAGAAAAAGCAACACAAGGAAACAAAGAAAGAAAAGACAAAATTGCAAACCATGAGAAGGAACAAGCACAGGACCAAGAGGAGCATGACCCATGAGACCAACTGTTCTCAAAGCTGGGTTCCTGGGCCCGAGCGCCAGCATAACCTGGGATATTGCTGGGAAGGCAAACCGTCAGGTCCTGCCCCAGACCCGCTGATTCAGACCCTCAGGGGAGGGGGACTAGCAATCTGTTTTCCCAAGCCTCCAGATGACGCAAATGGAAACAGACTACAGCTTGAGAAATACTCAAACTAAGCAGGGGTTTTGACTGGTCCTCCTCCCCATCACTGAACCTCCTTGTCAGTCTTTAGATCAGTTCCTAGACATAATAGGCACTTTGTAAAATATGTTAAAAAGATGAACAAGTAATTGGGAGGAACCAAAGCGGGTACTTTAAGTTGGGTTATCTGAGAACTCTCTGAATATTTAAGCTTAGACCAAAAGTTGGAGAAATCATCGCACTGAGTCTGGGGAAGAATATTCCAGGCTGACTAAAGCAACAAATGCGAAGCCTTGGGGAAAGAACTTTCTTCAGAAGCAGACTGCCTGACAAGCCTCCCTTTGCAGATCAAGAGTCCAATTTCTGACCCTGGGACCCGGAGTCTTAACTCTCCAAGGAACAGAGTAGGTATCCTCTTAGCTCAACTATCTGGTTAAAAACTTGTCTTTTCCCCAGCACAACTGCCTTTCTTGTTTGGTTGTACCTATGTAAAGCCACCAACCAGGGCCATGCTGCAGACACGGGCATCATTTACAGAGCCTGGCTTGTTTTCCTGTCAGGATGAACTCTCAGTGGCCTTGGGCAAAGGGGTTCCCAGGTGTCTCCCAGCGAGCAAGGAAGGAAAACTGGCATAGCATGCAGGAGCTCTGACTTTCGACAATTTATTCTGAAGCTAGCCCAGTCCACGTCATTTCAAGACAATAAACAAAGACTGCTCCAAGAAAAATTCAAGATGGCATCACAAAGAGCAGATGAAAGGCAGCACGGGAGAAAAAGCAGTGAGAAACTCCACTGTAGTGATTTAAGCATCCTGGAGTCAGAGCAAGGGAGCTGGAGCCAAGTCCAGCCCAATGCAGATGACATCATTCAGACCCAGGCCAGGCAATGCACAAAGCCAGTCATCCAAAGAAACATGGATGAGGCAGCTAGGAGAAGATGTAGGCTTTGTTATAAATTATACCCACTGGGAAAATTTCCTTGATTTCCTTCATTTCATTCACGAAAAAATACCTGCCAAATATTAAGAGATTTTTTTAAAAGGTCAAAAAAAATAATCATGCTGTTGATATTCTTAAGACACCCACAATAGACCGGGCATGGTGGCTCACACCTGTAATCTCAGCACTTCAGGAGGCCAAGGCAGGTGGATCATTTGAGGTCAAGAGTTCGAGACCAGCCTGGCCAACACACTGAAACCCCATCTCTACTAATAATTCAAAAATTAGCCAGCCATCATAGTGGGCACTTGTAATCTCAGCTACTTGGGAGGCTGAGGCAGAATCTCCTGAACCCAGGAGACGGAGGCTGCAGTGAGCCAAGATTGTAACACTGCACTTCAGCCTGGTGACACAGCAAGACTCCATTAAAAAAAAAAAAAAACCCACAGCTTGGACAAGGGGTTGGCAAACTTTTTCTGTAGAGGGCCAAACAGTAAATATCATACCTAGGATACATGAGCCAAGAGACAAAATCAAAGCTGCTATATAGGTATGTAAAAAAGAAAATACATTTCACAATTTTTAAATTGATGAATTGCAAACTACATAAATATAATTATAATTGTAATACAGTTCTAATGAGAAGAATGGAATTTGAGAAGCATAATGTTTTGTTTGCTTGAGGTTCTAAGTTAGTTTCCCTGTCATCAAATTGGTTACAAATATTCATTGGTAAAAATCAGTTTTCGCTCATGGGCAATAAAAAATAAAAACAGGCATCAGGCTGGATTTGGCTGGTGGGCCATAGTTTGCTAACTCCTGGCTTAGACCACATATTAGTCAGGTTTCCCCAGAGAAACAGAACGAATAACATATGTGTGTATACACATACATACATATCAAGACATACATATACACACACACATACACACATATATATATAACATATAAATATTTCCAAAATATTTATTGGAAATAGTATATTACATGGAATTGGCTTGCATAGATACAGAGGCAAGCAAGTCCCAACAACTTCAGGATGAGTCAGCAAGACGGAGACTGAGGAGAGGTCTGGGTCCTCTCCAGTATAATTCCAGTCCCAAAGCTGGCACGCTCAAGACCCAGGAAAAGCTGTGTTTCAAGTTACAGTCTGAAGGCAAGAAAAAAGCTGATGTCCCAGTCCAAAGGCTATCAGGGCAGAAAGAACTCTTACTCGAGTGATGGTCAGCAATTCTGATCTATTCAGACTTTCAACTTATTGTGTTTGACTCTGTTAAAACAACGGTGTTGGCCAGGCACAGTAGTTCATGCCTGTAATCCCAGCACTTTGGGAGGCCGAGGCGGGTGGATCACCTGAGGTCAGGAGTTCGAGACCAGCCTGACCAACATGGAGAAACTCCATCTCTACTAAAAGTACAAAATTAGCCAGGCATGGTGGTGCATGCCTGTAATCCCAGCTACTCGGGAGGTTAAGGCAGGAGAATCACTTGAATCCAGGAGGTGGAGGTTGTGGTGAGCCTAGATCATGCCACTGCACTCCAGCATGGGCAACAAGAGTGAGACTCTGTATCAAAATAAACAAATAAAATAAATTAATTAATTAATTAAAATAAAATAGGTCGGGCACAGTGGGCTTACACCTGTAATCCCAGTACTTCAGGAGGCCAAGGTGGGTGGATAGCAAGGTCAGGAGATTGAGATCAGCCTGGCCAACATGGTGAAACCCCATCTCTACTAAAAATACAAAACTTAGCTGGACGTGGTGGTGCACACCTGTGGTCCCAGCTACTTGGGAGGCTGAGGCAGGAGAATGGCTTGAACCCGGGAGGCAGAGCTTGCAGTGAGCCAAGATCGTGCCACTGCACTCCAGCCTGGGCGACAAAGCAATACTCCGTCTCAAAAATAAATAAACTAAAATAAAATAAGATAAGATAAAATAAAATAACAGTGTTGTTGCAGAGTAGATGGGTACCCAAAACAGTTCTCAAATGTTATACACAACATGCAAAGCATCTGGTGCTGTGTAGACATGACCTGGGCCTCTTACAGGTCACATCAAGGCAACGTCTACAGCCCCCTTCCTCCAGCTTTCCATGAGGAGTGGGAGATGCTGTGTTATCATCACCCTTCTGGTGATCACCAATGCTCAATGTTATTAAGTGAATTGTGCACCCTTTCCAAATTCATATGTTGGAATCTTAACCCCCATGCCTCAGAATGTGACCTTATTTGGAAACAGGGTCTTTGCAGTGGTAGACAAGTTACAATGTAGTTGTAGGACAGGCTCTAACCCAATATGACTGATACCCTTGTAAAAAGGGGAAATTTGGAGACAGACTCACACACACAGGACACCACATGAAGAGGAAGGCAGAGACTGAAGGGAGGTGTCTACAAGCCAATGAACACCAGATCTTCCCAGCAAACCACCAGGAGTGAGGCGAGAGGCATGCAACAGATTCTTCCCCCAGGCTTCAGAGGGCACCAACCCTGCCAACACCTTGATCTAAGTCTGCTGGCCTTCAGAATGGCAACAGAATAAATTTCTGTTGTATAAGCCACCTAGTTTGTACTACTTTGTTACGGCAGCCCTCACCAACTAATACTCAAACAGAGGACAGGGGCAAAATGATGCCTCGGCCTCTGTTTATTCTGAAGTGGTTTTTTTGTTTTGTTTTTTGTTTTTTTGAGACAGGGTCTCAATCTGTTGCCTAGGCTAGAGTGCAGTGATGTGATCACGGCTCACTACAGCCTCGACCTCCCAGGCTCAATCGATCCCCCTTGTAGCTGGGACTATAGGCATGCGCCCCCTCATGCAGCTAATTTATTGTAAATTTATTGTAAACACAGGGTTTTGCCATCTTGCTCAAGCTGGTCTCGAACTCCCAGCCTCAAGTGATCAACCCACCTTGGCCTCCCAAAATGTTGGGATTTTAGGCGTGAGCCACTGCACCCAGCCTATTCTAAAGTTTCTTATCATTCTTCTCGGTTTCTCTCGATAGGGTCATTGCCCGTTTTGATGAGTGCCTATTTTTAAAAAATGAAATAAAATCAGAGCCAGTTTCAAAGTGCCAGGCACAGGTACCACCCTTGGGTCAATATGTGAGGGAAGAGGCTGGGGCCTGCTGGGGTAGAGACAGGGAGTGTCAAGTCTCCTGACAGGAAGCAGAGGACTTAGGTTTCCATTGTTGGAAGATTTTAGAGGCCAAAACATCTGCGTGACCACTGGCCTACCTCGGTTCTGCAGAACAGGAACAGGGCTTTCCAAGAGGAGGTTCTACATCCCTCACATCTGATTCCGGAAGCCTGGCCCAGCTATAAAAAGGCCCAAGAGGCAGGGGAGAGAGATCTCTCACAGCACCCCAAAAGGTGCATACAATCTGGTAGGGAAGGCAGGAGAATGAGTGAGCCTCAACAAAGAGAACTCATACAGTTGCATCTTAGCTGGGGGATGGGTGGTCAAATCCAGAACCCTCTACAAGGGTTCTTCTAAATAGAAGCTACAGTTTAGGGTTCAACTCTGCTCAAGGGGCCAACAGCACAAGCTTGACTCTTTTCAAAATATTAGTTCACCAATATGCCAGGGAGTGTTATTATTTACAAAAGGGTTCCATATTCTGAAAAGATTATGGATGCATTGGATTAAACTACATGGGAAGTGTCAATGTTTAATATAACAAGGTACTTTACAAATATCAAAAAATAAACACTAATTTTATTATAAATTTTGGTTTTATATTTCTTTTCACAACATCCAATTATGTCTCTGAGAACAACTTATAAAGGTACATAGTTGGGAAACACTGGTAAAGAACTTTGATAACTTTTTAAAGAGAGACACACAAGAGAAAGCAATGTCACCAACATCTAACCAGCCTCAGCCAGAGCCAAGGCCCACAGCACCCTGCAAAGAAAAGAAAAGTGTATTGCTGCTATTTTTTTCCTAACAGGTTTCTCCCTGGGGCAGAAATAGCTGGAGTTTTCCAGAACCATCTACCAGTTCTCCCACACCAAAGAATCAAACTATCACTTAAAGATTTGTTAGGCAGTAAAAGCAAGCAATATTCGAAGCAGAAAAACTCAAAGAGCTTAAAATGTGATTAGCTCTGCTGATAAGAGCATGGCATTGAGGTGACCATAAATTGTTGATAACAGCCTTCTGCAGGCCTATCAGCCAGTGCAACAGGATCAGGAAGCAAATAGAAACAGAATTCTTTGTTATTAGTCCCCCAGTGATCCCTTCTAGCCTAGGGCACACAGATAACCGACCTCTACCTGAAAGGTGGAACTAGATAGTCAAATAGGTTTTATCTGGTCCTTAGACCATGCAGTCACAGAATTAGAGACACAGAAGTTTTTCCAGTCTAACTTAACTTTCCTTAAAGTTAAAGAAACAGTAGGACTAAGTGGTACTGAAGGTCATACAGAGGATTTATGGAAAAACAAGGGTAGAGAAACCCAATTTTTTGCGTACAGTCCAGTGCTTTTCCCACTACACCATCTTCCTTTCAGCATGGTCCCCAAAGGCTGTAAAAGTCAAGTAAAATCAAGGGGAACCTGTCAAGTGCCTTGAAGCAGGTAGTAACAATCTGTCTAGATTTATCAAGCACTTTAATATGTACCAAGCATTAAGCCAAGCCCTTGAATGTCCCCTGGCTTTTAGGAAACCCTCTGAGGTTGTATTTCTTTGCACAGGTGAGGATGCCAAGCTTCTGCAAGGCTGAGTGACTTGTTCCAAGTCTCACACATAGCAAGGAACAGAGCTGGATACACACTCAGGACTCCAAGGCCAGTGCTCTTGACCAAAATCTGTGTGGCCTGCTGAGTACTCATTGTGGAGCGTACCACTTCAAATAAGTGAATATTTTTGGATTTTCTTTGAGGGGTACAAAGACAGTCCTAAAACCAATGGTATGAGAGAGAGTGGCCTTGTGAGGTCACTCTGCCTTGGTCCTTATGTCACAGCAAGTGACCATCTAAATCCTCACAAAAGCAGTCTTTTTGTTTTTTCCTCATGCCTTAGTGAGAGCAAGCTATGAAGTTACTTGCACAAGAAAATACTTTAAAAAGCATTTCTATATTTTCTTGGAAGCTGGCGTACCCTTTTCTGTTTATTAACAAAAATAGGATCACAATTTCTGTAACATTCTTCTTCCCCTAAAAGAGGTCTTGTGGACATTTTCAAAAATAATTTCAACTTTTATTTTAGATTCAGGGGCTAGATGTGTAAGTTACATGGGTGTACTGCATGATGCTGAGGTTTGGTGTGTGATTGCTCCCATCACCCAGGTACTGAATATAGTAACCAATAGTTTTTCAACTCCTTGCTGTTCCTTACACTTCAGTAGTCCTCAGTGTCTATTGTTGCCACTTTTATGTCCATGAGTACCCAATGTTTAGCTCCCACTTATAAGAACATGCAGTATTTGGTTTTCTATTCCTACATGAATTTGCTTAGGATAATGACCTCCAGCTGCATCTATGTTGCTGCAAAGGACATGATCTCATTTTTTATGGCTACGTAGTATTCCATGGTGTATATGTACCACATATTCTTTATCCAACCCACCATTGATAGGTACCTAGATTGATTCCATGTCTTTGCTATTGTGAATAGTGCTGCAATGAACATATGCATGCATATGTCTTTTTGGTAGAACAATTTATTTTCTCTTGGATATATATCCAGTAATGGGATTGCTGGGTTGAATGGTAATTCTAAGTGCTTTGAGAAATTGCTAGCTTTTCACAGTGGCTGAACTAATTTACATTCTCACCAATGGTGTATAAGTGTTTCCTTTTCTCCACAGTCTCACCAATATCTGTTGTTTTTTGACTTTTTGAGAATAGCCATCTGACTGGTATGAGATGGTATCCCATTATAATTTTGATTTGCATTTCTCTGATGATTAGTGATTTATAGCATTTTTTTCATATGTTTGATGGCCACTTGAATGTCTTCTTTTGAGAAGTGTCTGCTCGTGTTTTGCCCATTTTAAATGGAATTACTTGGTTTTTGCTTGTTCAATTGCTTAATTTCCTTATAAACTCTGGATATTAGACTTTTGTTAGATGCATAGTTTACAAATATTTTCTCCCATACTGTAGGTTGTCTCTTTACTCTGTTGATAGTTTCTTTTGCTGGGAAAAATCTCCTGAAGTCCTACTTGTCGGTTTTTGTTTTTGTTGCAATTGGTTTTGAGGACTTAGTCATAAATTCTTTCTCAAGGTTGATGTCTAGCACGGTGTTTCCTAGGTTTTTTTCTAGAATTCTTACATTTTGAGGTCTTATATTTAAATTTTTACCTCATGTTGACTTAACTTTTTTATATGGTGAAAGTTAAGGGTCCAGTTTTATTCTTCTGCTTATGGCCAGCCAGCTATCTCAGCACCATTTATTGAATAGGGATTCCTTTCCCCACTTAGTTTTGTCAAGTTTGTCAAAGATCAGATGACTGTAGATGTTCAGCTTCATTTCTGGGTTTTCTATTCTCTTCCATTGGTCTATGTGTCTATTTTTGTACCAGTACCATGCTGTTTGGGTTACCATAGCTTTATAGTATGATCTGAAGTCAGGTGGTATGATGACACTGGCTGTGTTCTTTTTGCTTAGGGTTGCTTTTACTATTCAATCTTTTTTGGTTCCATATTAATTTCAGAATAGTTTTTTCTAGTTCTGTAAAAAGTGATGTTAGTAGCTTGATAGGAATAGCATTGAATCTGTAGACTGTTTTGGATGCTATAGCCATTTTAGGAATATTAATTCTTCCAATTTAGGAGCATAAAATGTGTTTCCATTTGTTTGTGTCATCTATGATTTCTTTCAGCAGTGTTTTATGGTTCTCCTTGTAGAGATCTTTCACCTCCTTGGTTAAATGTAGTCTTAAGATTTTGTTGTTATTGTTGTTTGTTTGTTTGTTTCAGCTATCATAAATAAAATTACATTCTTTATTTGGCTCTCAGATTGAAGGTTATTGCTGTATAGAAATGCTACTAATGGCTGGCCACAGTGGCTCATACCTGTAATCCCAGCACTTTGGGAGGCCAAGGAAGGTGAATCACCTGAGGTCAGGAGTTCGAGACCAGCCTGGCCAACATGGTGAAACCCCATCTCTACTAAAAATACAAAAATTAGCCAGGCATAGCAGCACACACCTGTAGTCCCAGCTACTCAGGAGGCTGAGGCTGGAGAATTGCTTGAACCTGAGAGGCAGAGGTTGCAGTGAGCTGTGATCATGCCATTGCACTCGAGCCTGGGCAACAAAACAAGACTCCCTCCATCTCATTAAAAAAAAAAGGAAAGAAAGAAATGCTGCTGATTTTCATACACTGGTTTTGTGTCTTGAAACTTTACTTAAGTTATTTATCAGTTACAATAGCATTTTGGTGAAGTCTTAAAGATTTTCTAGGTATAGAGCCATATCGTCAGCAAAAGGAGATAGCTTGACTTCTTCTTTTTCTGTTTGGATGCCTTTTCTTTCCCTTGCCTGATTGCTCTAGCAAAGACTTCCAGCACTATGTTCAGTAGGACTGGTGAGAATGGGCATGCTTGTCTTGTTCCAGTTCTTGCCCATTCAGTATTATGTTGGCTGTGGGTTTGTCATATATGGCTCTTATTATTTAGTATGTTCCTTCAATGCCTTATTCCTTGAGGATTCTATTATGAAAGGACGTTGAATTTTATTGAAGGCTTTTTCTGTCTATTGAGATGATCACATGGTTTTTGTTTTTAATTCTGTTTATGCGGTGAATCACACTTACTGATTTGTATATGTTGACCCAGCCTTGCATCCCAGGAATGAAGCCTACTTGATCATGGTGAATCAGCTTCTTGATATGCTACAGATTTGGTTTGTTGAGGGACATTTTTCAATGTTGATGAATAACTATGTGCTTTATCATTTTTCACAAATGAATAGTACCCCATTACATGGATACACTATATACTCAATTAGGCCATGAGAAAGGGCATTTAATTTGTTGCCAGTGTCTGACTATTATAACCAGTACTGAACTAAACTTCCTAATAGAACCATATTTGCACATTTGGCCAATTATATCATTATTTTATAATCCCACAAGTGGAAGTACAGCATCAGTTTGCAGTTTGAGAGATACCACCTCCAGGTAGGCTATGCCAGCTGATACCCTGCCCAGCTGTGTAAGTGTGTGTTAGGAGATGACCTTCACTTGACAACTATACAAACACCCAATCACACAAATGTCTTTTTTTTCCAGAGTATTCTTTTGCACTCAGGGTCTTTGAATACGCTATTTCATTTTCTAGAATCCCCTGCCCCCTCTTTCCCTAGTAACTTCTCTTCTTTTAGGTTCTAGATGAGCTGTTACCTCCTTAGAGAAGCTCTGACATTCACACTCACCATTCAGACTAAGGGAGGTCCCCCATTGTAAACATGCAGAGCACCTTGGATTTTTCTTTCTTAATATTTTCAGAAGTGGTAACAATGCATTTAATGTCCATCACCCCTGATAGATTGGAAGCTCCATGAAGACAGGGCACACAGCTCCCTTGCTGAGTACTACATGCTAGATACCTACACAGTGCCTATGACACAGTAGATATTTCATAAAGATGTGATGGATGGAGGTATAAAGAGAAGTAGGAAGTAGAAGGTATAAGCAGAAGGAAGGTATAAGTAGAAGTAGAATGGGAAAAAGGAAGGGAGGAGGAAGAAAGGGAAGACAAGAGGGAGGAAGTGAGGGAGAAAGAGAGGGAGAGAGAGGGAGGTAGATTTTCCATGGAGGTTTTCCAAAGAAATGGGAAGAAGGGATGAAGAAAGAAAAAGAGGGAGGGATGATCAGAGGAAGGAAGAGGTTTTCCACTGAGATCTTCCAGGGAAGTGGGAATAAAAGGAGAAAGAAGGCTGGGCGTGGTGGCTCACGCCTGTAACCCCAGCACTTTGGGAGGCCGAGGTGGGTGGATCAAGAGGTCAGGAAATCAAGACCATCCTGGCTAACATGGTGAAACCCCCTCTCTACTAAAAATACAAAAAAATTAGCCAGGCGTGGTGGCAGTGCCTGTAATCCCAGCTACTCAGGAGGCTGAGGCAGGAGAATGGCGTGAACCCGGGAGGCGGAGCTTGTAGTGAGCTGAGATCGCACCACTGCACTCCAGCCTGGACGACAGAGCGAGACTCCATCTCAGGAAAAAAATTTAAAAAGTGAGAGAGAGAGAGAGAAAGGGAAAGAAGAAGGGAGAGAGGAAAAATTTCCACAGAGATCTTCCAAGGAAATGGGAAGGCAGGAGGAAGAACTTAGTGAAGAATGGGAGGTGGAGAGCTATTTTATTATCTAGAACTTGTTCTATACTTGGCCATTAAATACTTATTTATCAGGAGCTTATTATGTGCCAGGCACTGTTCTAGACACCAGGGATATGGCAGGAAATAGCTCAAACAAGGTCTCTAGCCTCCTGAAGCATGTGTCCTAGTTGGGTAAGGGACAAGAGAACAAATGGGACGATCAACAAATATCTGGACAAGACAATCTTAGACTGTGTAGGTGCTAAAAAATCCATAAAGCATGATACTAGATTGACACAAAAGTAACATTACTTTTAATGGCGAAAACCACAATTACTTTTGCACCAACCTAATAGTGGGCACTGCTGTTCCAGCAGGGACAGAGGGGATGGTCGGAGAAGGCCTCTCAGAGGAGGCGACATCAGAGGAGATGGCTACAAGAAGAACTGGGGCAGGGTGCTCCATGGCTGAAGGACACCAAGGGCAAATGCCTTGAGGTAAGAACTCACCTAAAGAATCTGAAGGGCATTTTTGAGAACAAGATGGAGTCAACGTACTCTAAAGCTGAGGTTTAAAAACCTTCCCATTGGGCCGGCGCGGTGGCTCATGCCTGTAATCCCAGCACTTTGGGAGGCCGAGGCGGGCAGATCATCTGAGGTCAAAAGTTCGAGACCAGCCAGGCCAAAATGATGAAACCCCATCTCTACTGAAAATACAAAAATTAGCCAGGCATGGTGGCACACGCCTGTAATCCCATCTACTCAGGAGGCTGAGGCAGGAGAATCACTTGAACTTGGGAGGCAGAGGTTGCAGTGAGCCAATATCGTGCCGCTGCACTCCAGCCTGGGTGACAGAGTTCTCCCTGTCTGTCTCAAAAACAAACAAACAAACAAAACCTTCCAATTGTCATAGAAATTCCAAACTGTCATAGAAATGACTCCTCAGTACTTGGATTCATTTCCTAAGGCTACCATAACAATGTACCATAAACTCGAGTGACTTAAAACAACAGAAATTTATTGTTTCATTGTTCTGGAGGCCAGAAGTTCAAAGTCAAGGTGCTGGCAGTACCACGCTCCCTCTGAAGGTGCTGGGGAAGAATCCATTCCAGGCCTCTCTCCCACTGCCTGGTAGCCTCAGGTGTTACTGGGCGTGAAGATGAACACTCCTGTCCCAACTCCCACATCACCTGGCCACCTCCACATGGTCTTCCTGCTATGCATGTCTGTCTCTGTGTCCAGATTTCCCCCTTTTTATAAGAACTCCAGTCATATAGGATTAGAGCCATCCTACGGACCTCATTCCAAGTTGATCACCTCTGTTAAGACCCTATCTCCAAATAAGATCAAATTCTAGTGTACTGGGGGTTAGGACTTCAACATATCTTTTTTGGGAGATATAATTCAACCCATAAGAGCATTTGTACACAAATACAGCCTTGTGATATACAGAAGCAAATCGGATATAACTGTAATATCAGTAAGAATTTGAATCTGCAAACAGAAAGATATATAGGATTTTAAGAACAGAGGTCTGCAAAGTTCAAATATTTTAAAGGTCAGAGAATTACAAAATTCAATACAGCCTGTGTGGATCTGTTTGACCAGTGGGCTGAGTTACGGAGACCCTGGTACAGACAACAATTTTGCAGAGCTGTGTCTATCAGGGCCATGATATAAATTTAATCTCCATTCTAGGTAGTATCTCTGCTCTTTCAGAAACTTCAGGAACCTGAGAAAATAAGCTCAAATATATTTGAAAAGGTGGCCTCCACATTTTTGAAATGGCATCTGTTTCTTGGGTATTTTAAATAAATATTTAGAATTAAGTAAAGAAACATTTATGAGTAACAAAATCATTTAGTATTTTTGCATTCGAGAATCTATGCTCATTTCTTTTCTTATATGGAAAATTTTGCCTGATCGAGTTAATCAATCATCCTTATAAATTCCAGTTTGAAATATGTATTTGAATAACATATTTAGGCTTGCAATACTTAAGTTGCAATCTATTTTAAAAACAATATTGCAACATTTAAGAGACCTTAATACTCACCATATTGACATAGTTCAATTTATTAGAGTTATAAGAATTACTAAAGCACATGGAAAGTTCTAAACACTCATACAACTAAAGTAAACCAAAGTTCTTAAAAAGGAAATTAAATATAGTCTGCTAATAAATGCAGTTTAAAATGTTTAGAAAGAATTAACTCAGTTAAATAAGCTCCAATGGCAAGTCTCCTTTAATGAGATTGTTAAAATGTGAGATTTATATAAATAGGATAATGAGATTTATAAATTAGAATTAAAAGTTTGAGGAAAAATTAGAGTATAACTTTAATAACTTGAATACTTTAAAAATAACTACTCAGTAGTTTCTGTACCCTCCAAGACATCACAAAATTCACATTAATAGGAAGAAACAAACCCCCAAGCCAAAGACTGGCATAGAAAGAATTGAAAATTAACCCTTGTTTTGCTGTGTCAGAATTTCCTCATTATGATAGGATGGTTGCTTCCTCTGTGTGTGTGTGTGTATTTGTGTGTGTGTGTGGATTCGATTTTCCTTTTTGAGTCATTTACATACTTTACTTCACATCAGTTTAAATAGCTGCAGGATTCTTTGAGTTTCTGGAGACTCTGCAAAGCCACAAAATCTGTAAGCACAATCTTCGGGCAACTGATATGGGACATAGCGATCACACCTCTCCCTCCCTCCAGCCTGGCTCTTACTCCCAGCCTTACAGCCTTCCCAGATTGGAAGTGCCTTTGACGTCGCACCCACTCCGTTCAGACACGAGGCCCCAGGCCCAGGCTGGTTAAGTGGCCTGGCTCAGATCACACTGGCTGCTGGCAGATAAATCAGAGAGAACGGACATTTCCTCCCTGACTCTCTGGAGCCAATGGTTACATTGGTGGCTTTCTGGCCCCAGACAAAGGCTGAAGTGCCAGTGCTGCCGCCAAAGAGCCACAGGAACAAAAACTCCAAGGCAAGCCCTAACATATTTGCCCTCAAGAAAGGTCAGTTCACAGCCTGCATTTTATACGCATCCACTGCAACTTACAAGCAACTGTCAGGGGAGAGGTAAAACGGGTTGACTTTAAGCCTTGAAAAGAGAGGTTTAATCCTAACAAATGGGGTGGGGGCCTTTGACAATGACTGGGATGTGTTAATGGTGTGTCTCTGCACACCCAGGGCTGTCCTTTATGGCTCTGCTAGGGCAAGGATAAACCACAGGACCCATAATAGCTCCCTCCGAAGGGTTGTGATAATCCTAGCTGTTGTCTGAGCTGAGCGAGTAACAGTGAAAATGGATGAAAAGTATATGTTTATGTCTTTGCTATTAAATCCAAAGCTATAAACACACTAAAGTTGATAGTGTCACTGACAAATGCCTTCTTTTGAAGAGCACTAAGAAGGTTAAAACAACAAAGAAACAGGCAGCAACTCTGGGACCTGAGATTTTCCATCTAGCCGTCTCTCGCCCTTTGCCCTTCCTTTCCCCCTTCATTTAGTTTAATTTCACAAATACACTTTGTGGGTGGAAGGAGAGAATGTGAAACCAGATTTTTTTTTCCTGGGCTTGGGAATTTAGCCTTAAGGTGACCCTGGAGCGGTTCCTGAAGCCTGGCACTATCCCAAAGTGTCACATGCACAATCGATTCCTATTCTACATCCTCCAGCTAATTGGGAAACTCTTAGCCCCTAGAGCTCTGAGGTCAATGTATGATTTAGATTTTCTGAGATTCTTAGAGAAAGAAAACATCCAGGGCTAGAAATAGCATGAGACAAGGGAGGCATTCACCTGAGCTGTAAAATGTAAGGGGGCGGGGGGGCCAAAAACTCAAAAATAAGAATGTTATTTTAAGGCAATAATATTTTTAAAATCAAGTCATTAAACTATGGCTCTTGTGTCAGCCACCTGTTTTTGTTAATATAGTTTTGTTGGAAGTCCAGGGCCAGGATTAGGGTAAGGCAAGTGAGGCAGGGTGCACACTTGCAGCGTCAGATCATGTCATTATTTAAAATTTTGTTCATCATGGAGTGTGACATTTTTAAAATCTTATAAGAAAGTACTACTTATTAGGCTGGGCGTGGTGGCTCATGCCTATAATCCCGGCACTTTGGGAAGCCGAGGCAGGCAGATCACGAGGTCAGGAGATCAAGACCATCCTGGCCAACATGGTAAAACCCTTTCTTTACTAAAATACAAAAAAGTTAGCCAGGCATGGTGGCGAATGCCTGTAGTCCCAGCTACTGGGGAGGCTGAGGCAAGAGAATCGCTTGAACCCAGGAGGCAGAGGTTGCAATGAGCCGAGATCATGCCACTGCACTCCAGCCTAGTGACAGAGCAGGACTCCATCTTAAAAAAAAGAAAGAAAGTAAGAAAATACTACTTATCTTGATTACTGAGCTCTGTGGTACTCCCTTAAATCCTGTACTTCCAATGAGTACCCCATACTCTTCACCCACTTGGTCCTACAAAGACCACACCCCAATCTTCCCATAGGCCTCTTACATTATAACTTGGTATTACTGAGTTCTTACTGTTTCTAGGCACTGTTCTAAGAACTTTGTTAATACTTATATTCATTCATTGAATTCCCCTTCTTGTGTGTAAATTGAGGCACAGAGAAGTCAAGCGACTTGCCCCAGGTCACACGGCTAGTACAGCAACTGAGCTGGGATTCAAACCCAGGCAGGCTGGCTCTGCAGCTTTGCTCAGACACCACTACATTCCTCCTCCCTGATTTTTTATTTTTTTGTCTCCTCTCTTCCCTTTCTAAATTTATTCTGTCCACTTTCTCAGCACACAGTGATTTCTTAATCTAATTTTCCCAGCCTTTATGCTGATAAGTTATTTCTACCGTCAGACACAGATGGCTTTATAGGAGACCAGCCAGCTAAGTGCACCGCCTAAGAATGCAATAAAACTTGTTTTTTTAACCAGCTAGATTGGTTTACGTGGTGAGATAAATATTGCACTAAGAGCAGCTCCCAGCACACCTCGGGGAGAGAGTTGTTGCCCTGACTCTGGCTGGTAAGAGACAGCACTCCCTTCCCTGGATGCCCCAGAGCCAAGGGCATGAGGTAGTGGCTTCTTTGCCTTGTCTAAACCCTGATACCCTTGTTTTGGCCTGCAGGCACTGACAGCTGGGAACTGCCCGCCCCGGGTCCGCCAGGTATCTGTGGTCTTATTGTGTGGTTGCCCAGAGACTATCTACTCCCCCAATTTCCTTTCCTTTTCTGGAGAAGGACAGTTAGAGGCGATAGGCTTAGCATAGTAATTGCAAGTGGCGCCTTAGGAACAATTACTATAAACTGTCATTATCATCCTCACCACCACCATTTATTGAGGGCTTAGTAGGCAGCAAAGCAGGTTTTCCCCTTCTCCTCCATGCACAGTGTCCTATATAAGCTATATCATTTCATAATCTTCCAGGATAGCGTTCCTCAAAGCGCAGTACATGGATGACCTGTGCCAGAATCTCTAGCAAACACTGGACAAGACAGCTCAAGTTACTCAGGTTCTGTGAGTATGGAGCCTGGGAATCTGCTCTTTAACAACACCCCAGCTTTCTTATATGCATCTAAACTAGAGAACACTTATTTACCACACCTGTTTGGAAATGGTGGAAATAGGAGTCTAAGAAAGTTTAAGTAATGTGTTCAATGTCATATCTAGACATGAGCAGAATCCACAGGACCCCAAGTCTGTCTGACTCCAAAGCTCAAGCTCTTAACCCCTGTGCAATACTGCATCTCAGGCGTTTATTTCTGCTCAATCTGTTCTTTGTCAAATTCAGTTATCCCAGCTAGAAGTTCTGTCCGTTTTGTGGGAGCTGCGCCAAGGGAGTCCTTGCTCAAGTAATTGACTGTCTTAAGTTTCCCTGAAAGAAGAACCTGGAACAAGAACTTGGAGACATGGGGTTTATTTGGGAGGCAGTCCCAGATAACAGGAGTGAGATGGCAGAATGAGCAAAAGAGGGAGTAAGACAAGGCCAGTGTAAAGGTTGGGGGGCGGGGGCAGCCATGAACACTGAGGCAGTGTCCCCCTGGGACCTCCTGAGCAGATGGACTGCTTCCCAGAGTCACCCAGAAAGGTGGGAGGACTGTGACATTCCAGCTGCCAGACCACTTTGGTTGAAGGCTGGATCCAGGGGCATTTCCTTCCTCTTTCTCTCTCTCTCTCTCTCCCTCTCTCTCTCTCTCTCTCTCTCTCTCTCACACACACACACACACACACACACACACACACACACACTCTCTCTCTCTCTTACCTACTTCTGGGTGGTACATGTGCCAGATAAGTGAGCTTCCATGACAGTGCCCAATGCCCTGGGGCAGAATTCAGAGAGATGTGCAGACTTCAGGTGGGGTCACAGGAGGTTCAAAATGCTTTTGAAATTGCACGGAACAGCCTCCTGTGGCTTTGGCTGAAGCCAGAGGCAGGCTAAAGGGATGTGACTCACGTACCAATGTTGCCTTCTGATAGATTGAATTCCTTACTGTTTCCGTCAATCAAGAAGATAACACAGGTAGATGATCACATGTCACATAATCCCCAAACCATGTGCTAGAATGTGTGTGGCAAACGGATCCTTTACAAATGGAAGCAAAGTGAAGAAGGTCTGCTTTGACAATCAGACCTAGAAGAAGCCAGAAATCAGTTCTGCTTCCTGATGGAAATGAGGAAAAGCACTTGTCAGATTAAAAGGCAAAAAGCACCAAATATAAGGCACTCACCTGTTCTCTCTCTGTGCTTACATTCTGTCTCTACACTGTGACGGTGGCTCTGCAGAGGGGAGCAGAGCACGCATCACCTTGTAATCAAGTGGCCTTGATCCAGCTCTACCGCTGGCAAGCTCTGTATCGCTGGGCAGCTGACCTCATCCCTCCTAAGGTTGTTGCTGGAACTAAGTATGTCATTTATGGTATATGTTTACCTGTGCCTCACTGGCACCCAAGCATTTGAACATGGTTGGAGAAACAAAGTTACAACCATGCTGATTGGTTTCATTTGAAATTCACACTTGCAAATCTCAAGCAGACATTGAGAACTTCGCAGCCAACTGCACCCCTCTGGTATATTTACTTCCTTAGTTTCTCAATTATTCTTTTGCTCCTTCTTCTCCATCCTCAGACCCCTGTATCTCTCTCCTCTCTACCCTCTTCCCAGACAATGTCCTTGCTTAATACTCCAGAAAGAAAATGAAAGCAGGGAGATGTGGATCTACCACCTTCCCTGCATGAAAAACTCACTCTCTGCCTATGGTTTGTTGTCATCAGAGAAATATCCTTATTCCTTAAAATACATTTGTGCTCTGGACCGCTCTGCTTCCCTGGGACATAGACTCACTCTTTCCTGAGTCATCACTTCCACTGGATCATTCCCAAGACCTCACAAACTTGTGTGCATATCTCCCATCTTTAGAAAATCCTCCTGGTTAATCCCATCACCTCCTCCAAACACCACAGCACATCTCTGCTCCCCTTCACAACAGTTATCTAATTTTGCGTCCTCTTGTTGTTTCCACTTCCTTATCATCTTACTTCCTTCTTCACTGACACCAATTGGACATCTCCCCTGCCAACAGATGAAACTGCTCCTCAGTGTCACCAGGGTCCCTCATGTCACTCAGGGCAAAGAACACATTTCTAGTCTCCTCTTACTCATTCTTTTAGCAGCTTTCAGCATGTTTGACCATTCTCTCCTCAAAACACAATCTTGCCCTCCAGCCCACCAGGAAGCCACTGCCTCTCCTACCCGATGGCCCTGCTGAGTTTCCTAGTGTGAGTCTGCCCATTCTGCTCCAAATCCAACTGTCTGTACCCTCCATGTTATGACAGTAAGGAAAACCTTCTGGGTTCTAGCCATTATCTCTTCGTTGTTACTTTCATCTAGTTCCATAGCTTTGAATATCATGTATATGCCAAATGACTCCCAAAGTTTTCCCTGTAGCTTATCCTCCAGACACTTACTTAATATCCCTACTCGGGTGTCTAGGAGACGTCTCAAACTAACACATTCTGGGTGCTGGTAAAGTTCAGTGTCTTGATCTGTGAAGTGCTTATGTGAACCGGTTCATTTGGTAAAAACTCATCACTGATGATGGCTGTTGCTTTAATGTATATAGTTAATACTTTTAATTAAAAGGCTTACTTTTAAACATTAACATTCCAGAAGAGTGCTGCCAATTGCTTTTTCTGAAAACTTGCTCCTCTAGAATCCCCCAAAGAAACCCAAAATCCCAATATTATTCTTTAAACAAAAATTATTTACATAGGTTTTGGGGAACAGGAGGTATCTGGTTACATGAGTAAGTTGTTTAGTGGTGATCTGTGAGATTTTGGTGCACCCATCACTAGAGCGGTGTACACTGAACCCAATTTGTAGTCTTTTATCCCTCACTCCCAACCCTTCCTTTCCCCTGAGTCCCCAAAGTCCATTGTATCATTCTTATGTCTTTGCATCCAACGTTATTCTTGATTCTTCTTGTTCCATATCTAATTCAATTGTATGTCCCGCTTTCTCTACTGCCAGTCAAATCCCATCCATTTCAGCTGCCTGCTGGCCATCTGGCTGAGCCATCAGCACCTCTACCTGAGTTACTGAACAGTTTCCTACTGGCCTTGTGAGTTCCACTCCAGCCTCTTGTTATGGACTGAATTATGTCTTTCCAGAATTCACAGGTTGAAGCCCTAACCCCAATGTGACTGTATTTGAATATAGGGCTTTTAAAGAGATAATTAAGGTTAAATGAGGTTATAAATATGTGGCCATAATCCAATAGGACTAGTGTCCTTATGAAAAAAGGGAAGAAGCTGGGCACGGTGGCTCACACCTGTAATCCTAGTACTTTGGGAGGCCCAGGTGGGCGGATCACCTGAGGTCAGGAGTTCAAGACCAGCCTGGCCAACATGGTAAAATTCCGTATCTACTAAAAATACAAAAAAAAGGGCTGGGTGCGGTGGCTCATGCCTGAAATCCCAGCACTTTGAGAGGCCGAGGCGGGTGGATCATGAGGTCAGGAGTTCAAGACCAGCCTGGCCAACATAGTGAAACCTCGTCTCTATTAAAAATACAAAGAATTAGCTGGGCATGGTGGTGGGCGCCTGTAATCCCAGCTACTCAGGAGGCTGAGGCAGGAGAATCACTTAAACCCGGGAGGCGGAGTTTGTAGTCAGTGGAGATCGTGTCATTATACTCCAGCCTTGGTGACAGCGCGAGACTCCACCTCAAAAAAAAAAAAAAAAAAAAAAAAAAATTAGCTGGGCGTGGTGGCAGGCGACTGTAATTTCAGCTACTTGGGAGGCTGAGGCAGGAGAATCACTTGAACCCAGGAGGTAGAGGTTGCAGTGAACCAAGATCGCACCACTGCACTTCAGCCTGGGTGACAGAGCGAGACTCTGTCAAAAAAAAAAAAGAGAGAGAGAGAAAAAAGGGAGGAGACACCAGGAGTACACACACAGAGGAAAGGCCATGTGAGCACACAGCAAGAAGGTGGCTGTCTGCAAGCCGAGAAGACAGCCATAAATTGTTTAAGCCACGCAGTCTGTGGCATTCTGTTGTAGCAGCTTCAGCCAGCGAATACACATCCTATTATCCTTTCTGCTCAGAATGTCATCCAGAGTGGACTTAGAAAAGTTGCAATCACATCATGCTACTTCCTCTACTTTCCCCACAGCAAAAATTTAAACTTATCAAAGCTTCAACTTAGGGTGAAATTCAAATGCCTCACCTCTCCTAGCAACCCACACAGTCTCATCCTGCTGAATATTCAACCTCTTCTAAAACTGCTCTCTCTCATAAAACCCCCTGTACCCCAGCCATCTCTGTCTATGCTGCTTGGATGCTTTATGTTTCTACCTTGGAACTTCTGTTCTAGATGTTCCCTGTGCTTGTGCAGGCTTTGCCATAGCTAGCTCCTTCTGATTACTCAGAGGTCAACTGAAAGTCCCCTTTCCATTGAGGCCTGCCCTGACTACCCAATCAAAACAGGTGCCCTCATAACTTTCCAGTATTCATCTGTTTTAGTTTCCACACTGCATAGCACTTAAAAACCACCTGACAATGTTGACGTTACTTTTTTGTTTACAGCCTGTTTACCCACCACCACCTAGAATACAAGTTCCCCCAAGGAAAAGATATTATCTGTTAACCTCTGCATCTGCGCATCTCCGTTTAAAATTATGTCCAGCATATGGGAGGTGCTCAGTAAATATATGTTCAAAAAACCTAATTTGTACAGCCCTGCCATAATGCATAGAGCCCAGCAAAAACAGAAAACATCAGTCTCCCTTGCTTTCTATCACATTCCTCAGTGGTGTGTAGACTTTGAGATATGTTAACAAAGAGTAATTGAGGTTTCAGAAAGCATTGATTGAAAATATGCAGTTATTTCTGCTTCCTTCCAAAATCCCATTTAAATATCAAGAAAGGTTCAAAACGATAGAAATTCACAAGGACAAAGAGAACAGGAGATAAGATGCCAACAGTTGAAAGACATCAGCAAACTTCTGAACCCAAAATGCTGAGACCTAAATGTGTTTGGGTGGCAGGGGATGCCAATGTGTGCTGGACCCCAGAAAGATACAGGAATTGGAGGACCAGATAACTCTAAAAGGAGGGCAAGGGGTAAGACTAAAAAGAGACAGAGTCTCGCTCTGTCACCCAGGCTAGAGTGCAGTGGCACGATCTCGGCTCACTGCAAGCTCCGCCTCCTGGGTTCACGCCATTCTCCTGCCTCAGCCTCCTGAGTAGCTGGGACTACAGGTGCGCTCCACCACGCCCAGCTAATTTTTTGTATTTTTAGTAGAGCCGGGGTTTCACCATGTTAGCCAGGATGGTCTCAATCTCCTGACCTCATGATCCGCCCACTTTGGTCTCCCAAAGTGCTGGGATTACAGGTGTGAGCCACCACACCTGGCCAAAAGAGACTAAACTTTTAACTCAAAGTTCATGAAAGGAACTGTTAGACTTCAAGGGCACTTTTCGCAACACCTCACAGCCAGTTTGGAACCCATTCTAACCCCAGGAGTTAATAGGATTTTTATATCTGTAGATGTCAAACCAGACGTGTTTTCCAAACCTGAAAACTCTTAAAGCACAGCAAAAATATAGATGAAGCATTCAGCAGAAAATGGGGATGCAGTAAAAGTCTGCATACCAGATAATGAGAGTCCCTGTTCCTTCTGCCCATTGTGGTCTCTGGAATCATCCTGGGAGCTGAGCTTATTCTTCCTGAGGCAGGAGACTGAAAGATTCCTAGGTTGAGAAACTGATCCAAGATAAAACAAAACAAAACAAAACAAAACAAAAAAAACCTCCAGACACTCACATTTGAAGAGTATCATGGCAAAATGGCTGGAGTGGGCCTGCTTACCTTACAGTGAAGCCACCAATCCTTCCCTGCCAAACATAATCTAGACACTCACACACCCAAATTCACATACACCCGAAATGCATACACACCCTTCCAAACACATATACAGTCATATAGTACATAATGACATTTTAGTCCATGACAAACCATGCATGTTTGGGACATTGGTCCCATAAGATTATCATACTGCATTTTTACTGTACCTTTTCTGTGTTGAGATATATTTAGATGCACAGATAGTTACCATTGTGTTACAATTGGCGACAGTATTCAGAACAGTAACAAACCATAGAGGTTTGTAGCTTAGGAGCCACAGGCTGTACCACAGAGCCTAGGTGTGTTGTAGGCTATACCACCTAGGTTTGTGTGAGTACAATCTATGATGTTCACACAAAGACAAAATTGCCTAGCGGTATATTTCTCCAAATTTGTCCTCATCATTAAGCAACATGACTATATATGTACACATCCCAAACATACACACACACACATACCCCAAATACCACACACATACTTCAAACATCCCAAACATACACACTCAATTTCAAGCAGTTTTTCCCTTTTTCCTAAAATATGAATGTACAATCAAACCAGATATGTGAATAAACCTCCAAAAACAAAAGATCAAAACCAAAACAAATAGATGGTGGTGAATTGGGGAAGAAGGAAAGCAGGAACTCAAACACTATAATCACAATAGTCAGCTTGAAAAGAAATCACATCCATGAAACAAGAACAGGATTCTTAAAAGGAAACACTTTGAGAATAACAAAGAGTGTCTAGAAATTCAAAATACAATCATAAAAAATCAATACAAGAAATGGTATAAAGAGTTGGGAAAAATCTCTCAAAGTATAACAAAAAGACAACATATATGGGAAGCAAAAGATAATCAAATCAGAGGCTCAATCCAGAGAGTCCAAAATCAGAGGCTCAGAGGAGCAGAGACAATAATGGACAGAAAACCATCAATGATAAAAAGTAATAAAATGTGCCAGAGCTGCAAAACCTGAATCTCTAAAATGAAATGGCCTCTGGATGTGGAGCAGAAGGAATTGACAAAGTCTACTTTAAGGTATATCATTAGAACATTTCAGAACACTAGCAATAGAGAGACGACATTCAGCTAAGGACTTCCTAAGAAACAAATATTTACAACATATCACCTGCAAACAGGAATTAGCTTTAGACTTCTCAACAGCAAACCTGAAAAGCAGAAAGCAATGGAGTAAGGCCTTGATATTCTGAGAAATAATTACTCCTAACCCAAAATTACATAGCCTTATAAATTATTAATCAAAGGTAATAATAAAATGTCTTTATGGCCAGGCGTGGTGGCGCACGCCTGTAATCCCAGCACTTTTGGAGGCTGAGATCAAGAGATCGAGAGCATCCTGGCCAACATGATGAAAACTCGTCTGTACTAAAAATACAAAACTTAGCTGGGTGTTGTGGCATGTGCCTGTAGTCCCAGCTACCCAGGATGCTGAGGCAGGAGAATCACTTGAACCCAGGAGGTGGAGGCTGCAGTGAGCCAAGATCGCGCCACTGCACTTCAGCCTGCTGACAGAGCGAGACTCCGTCTATTTAAAAAAAAAAAAAAAAAAAAAAGTCTTTATATTTTCAGACATATAGAGTCTTAATATTTTGGTGTTCAATGTATCCTTTCCTAGCAAGTTACTGGGAGATGTGTGCCACTAAAATGAGTAAGTAAACCAAGAATAATTTCCAAGAGATCCAAGAGAAAGAGCACCAATCAAAACAGGAAAAGGAAACCCCCCATTTGATGGTAAAAGGAAATCTCTGAAAGATAATTGTACAGCTGGCCTACAGGACAACTAGCTCAGGTTGGTGCAGAAGGAATGCCTTTCCAGAAATAAAACTGATGGTTTGCCTTATGTGTTGGCCTATGTTGTGAAGAGTCCTATAATTTTTTCAGTGTTTGAGAAAAAATTAATGACAAGAACATGGAAAATTAAGCAGATTAAAATAAATAATGAAAGTAATTATTAACTCCAGGAAAAACAAAAGGCTGTACAAGAAAGGAAAAGTTGGCTATAGTATATTCCATGGTTTGGCAGTGAATAGTATTTACATAATAAAAACAATATTAATACAGAATAGTAATTGACCAAAAATTATGACATAATAATGGAAGAATGTGGAACAGGGAAACTTGCATGTGGGCTGTGTCTGCGTGTGGTGGGGGACATATGAGAAGTACATTTATCATCTTCCATTTTAGGAAGTTAATAAATAGTCTAAACTGAATAAGCCAAGAAATAACCAGGTAAGTGTATTTCTTAAAAATATGCAAATAAGGCTAGCGTGGTGGCTTACGCCTGTAATCCCAGCACTTTGGGAGGCTGAGGTGAGCAGATCACTAGGTCAGGAGATCAAGACCATACTGGCTAACATGGTGAAAACCTGTCTCTCTTAAAAATACAAAAAATTAGGCAGGCTTGGTGGCGGGCGCCTATAGTCCCAGCTACTCAAGAGGCTGAGGCAGGAGAATGGCGTGAATCCAGGAGGTGGAGCTTGGAGTGAACTGAGATTGTGCCACTGCACTCCAGCCTGGGCAACAGAGCGAGACTCCGTCTCAAAAAAAAAAAAAGAAGAAAAGGAAATAAATATCACATAAGAAACAGAGGAAAGTGAAAAAAGTAGTTTGCCTCTACAGAGGAAGATCCAAGAATGGGAACATGACATTTGGTATACATTTATTACTTTAGTGAGATTAAAAATTAAATTAAAAATAGAATAAAACAAAACATAAAGTCAATTAATAAATGAGGATATATCATCACAGATAGGTAGAAAGCTGGACCTACCATAGATAAGCTTCAGTTTGAAGAGGCCAAGCATGAATAACTGTAAGTAGATCATATGGAGTCCAAGTGCATGAAGCTGAAAGTCTCCTCACCTTTCATGCTCACCTCTTGCCAAATCATCATAACAGTAAAAATAACAGCTAACATTGAGGGTGTACTGTGAACAGAGAATAGTGCCAAGCAATTTCCTAACAAGCTAATTCCTTTCTCCACCGCTTAGTGAGAACAAGATTTTATCATTTCACCTTTTTCAAATGAGTAAACCAAGGCCCAAAAAGGATAAATAACTGATCCAGGGGCTGCACAATTCTCTCTTGTCCCTGAATAAGAAAGGAATGGAAAGAAGAAACTGTACCTGGTGTTCGGTCTTTCCAAAAAATAAATGGCCAGAGGCTTGCAATTTTAAAGCCTTGGGAAAACTTGGTGAAAGACTAAGCTGACTTAGACTGGAAAAAGTGAGGCCGCCATGAATCAGGGGTGGTGGGTGGTGCGACGACGCACTAAAGAAACAAAAAGCCCAGGCTGCTTAAAGCCAGACACAAATCTGTCCAATCATTTAGGGGGAAATTGCCAAGCTTGAAGCATTTATAAATCACCCCCAAACTAATCAGCCATTTAAGGACAATCCCATAAAAATATAAAAGGGACCACAGCAGGCTGCTCTTGAGAGATAAATGGCTTTGCAGCCTCATCTGGGGTATGCAAATTTAAGGATATCAGCAGGCATTTTCTGAATGATAACTTGGTTTATTTTTGATGGCAGCTCATTGGAAAACAGAGTTGAAAACCTGGAGAGAATTCTCAGGCTCTGAGGTGAGCTATGTGTCAGAGCAGTTCCAGTGTAGCTTTTCTAAGAAACCCTTGTGCTGTGAGCTTGGAAGGCAGACAGGGAGTCAAGGACCTCAGCTTTGGGTCTGGCACTAGAATGCAGTCGGTGAAACCAGGTGACTATAAAAGCCACTGCTGAGACATGTCCTTTCTTTCATCTTGGTGTCTCTTGAATTTTTGTCTCTCTTCTCTCAGTGCCATCATCCTAATGCAAGGTAGAGGGTTTCAACATTTTAGGGCTGGCTGGAATTGTCAGTGTTACTGAGTTTCTTCCATTCCAAACTGGGGAGCAGAGACCCAGTGCAGTGGGTTAAATGACAGGCCCTCAAAAGGTATGACCATTTTTAATCCCCAGAATCAGTGAATATGGCCTTATTGGAGAAAGTCTTCCCATACAGGCAGGACACCTGTAATCCCAACACTTTAGGAGGCCAAGGCAGGCAGATCACGAGGTCAGGAGATCGAGACCATCCTGGCTAACACGGTGAAACCCATCTATACTAAAAAATACAAAGTGTACCACATGGTGGCACGACCTGTAGTTCCAGCTACTCGGGGAGGCTGAGCAGGAGAATCAGCACCAGGAGGCAGAGGCTGCAGTGAGCCAGATCATGGTGACCCAGCCTGGTGACAGAGTGAGACTCTGTCTCAAAAAAAAAAAAAAAAAAGAAAGAAAAAAGAAAAAAAAGAAAGTCTTCACATATAATTAAGAATCTGGAGATGACATAATCATGGATTATCTGGGTGGTCTCTAAATCCATAAGTGGCTGGGCATGGTGGCTCATGCCTGTAATCCCAGCACTTTGGGAGGCTGAGGGGCGTGGATCACAAGGTCAGGAGTTTGAGACCAGCCTGGCCCACAGGGTGAAACCCCATCTCTACTAAAAATACAACAATTAGCTGGATGTAGTGGCACACACCTGTAATCCCAGCTACTCAGGAGGCTGAGGCAGGAGAATTGCTTGAACTCAGGAGGCAGAGGTTGCAGTGAGCCAAGATCATGCCACTGCACTCCATCGTGGGCAAAAGAGCAAGACCTCATCTCGGGGGAAAAAAATAATAATAATTAAATCCAATAAGTGTCCTTATAAGAGACAGACGAGAAGAAGGTAAATAGAAGAAGGCCATGTGAAGATAGGGGCAGAGATTGGAGTGATGCGGCCACAATCACCTGGAGCCCCCAAAAGCTGGAGGAAGCAAGGATGGATTCTCTCCTCCAGCCTTTGCAGGGAGTGTGTCCCTGTTGATGTCCTGATGTTGGACTTCTAGCCTTCAGAATAGTGAGAGAATAGATTTCTGTTGCTTTAAGCCGCCTGGTTTATGGAAGAGTTTTAGGGCTCCAAACAACTGATATAGTTCCCTAATTTTAGAAAAGGAAAATGGGAAACAGAGAGTGCTATCTGAAAGTCGCACAGCTTCTTGGTGATGGTTAATGGACCTGGTTTGACTTTGAGTGAGTTGCTTAACTGACTTACCTCAGTGTTTTCATCTAGAAAATCGAGATAACCCCATCTGCCTAATAAGGGTGTCTTAATGACCAAATGGAAGAAGAGATGCCAAACCCTATCACATTGCCTGGCCTGGAGCAACTGAGGACAATAGCATTGCCTAAATCTCCATTTTTATTTATTGGACAAGCTGCTTCATTCTATCAGTCCACTGCACAATTCATTCCAAAACTCCTTCCTTAAATGCCACTCTAGACCCATGAAATGCTCTGAAAATGGCTCCTACTGCCTGTCAGATTCATTCACCCCACATACATGGTGCTGGCATCAGCCATGGGCTGTGTCATGTGTTGGCACTGGGGTTTCAGGGGTAAGCAAGACGACAGCATGTCACCTCACCAGCTGTTGCCCACTTACTAGCTGTGCCCATCCAGTGACTAGTTGGTGTCACAGGTGAGACAGGAAGTGTCTGAACAGGGAGGAGATCAAGCAGATGCTGAGCCTGGGGACTTGGTTCTGTTTCATTCCCAAAGCACACCAAGAAATTTCATGCTTTTAGGCCAGTGATGCTTAACAGGGGTGGGTGGGTAGATTTTTTCTCCCATGGAACATTTGGCAAGATCTGGAGACATTTTGATGTCACATAGATAGGGGCTGGGCAGGGGGGGAGCAGGAGGTGTTTCTGGCACTACTGAGTAGAAGCCAAGGATATTACCAAACATCCTACAATGCACAGGACAGCTTCCCACAATAAAGAATTCTCCTGCCCTAAATGTCAGTCATCCTGAGCCTGAGAAACCCCACGGTAGGCCCAACAGAATCCCTGCTCAAACACAAGAAGACAGTGATAAATCAGCCTAGGATATTGCGGTGATGAAGCCATGGGAACACATCCCATAAGTGACCATAACTATATGTCATGCTTTTTTCTCAGCAAATGACCTGCCCCTGGGGGACCTGGGAACAGATATATTGTACTGGCGGGGCCACTTGTGAGACTGGGCTCAGCTTGATCCCATGGACACACATAGGGACCAGAAGAAGGCAAAGGGCTGCCTGGTAATGAGTGCCCCATCTCAGTCTCGCCAGTTGCCTCTCTTTAAGACCCACTCAAGGGTTCCAAGATGGCAGATTCAGAACAGCTCCAGTCTACAGCTCCCAGCATGAGCGATGGAGAAGATGGGTGATTTCTGCATTTCCAACTGAGGCACCAGGTTCATCTCAGTGGGGCTTGTTGGACAGTGGGTGCAGCCCATGGAGTGTGAGCCAAAGCAGGGTGGGGCATCATCTCAGCCGGGAAGCACAAGGGGTCAGGGAATTCCCTTTCCTAGCCAAGGGAAGTCATGACAGATGGTACCTGGAAAATTGGGAC
This sequence comes from Papio anubis, assembly GCF_008728515.1. Lineage (NCBI taxonomy): Eukaryota > Metazoa > Chordata > Mammalia > Primates > Cercopithecidae > Papio > Papio anubis. The sequence continues at coordinate 66,744,537 of NC_044977.1, forward strand.
ACTCCCACCCTAATACTTTGCTTTTCCAATGGTCTTAGCAAATGGCACACCAGGAGATTATATCCCATGCCTGGCTTGGAGGGTCCCACACCCACGGAGCTTTGTTCACTGCTAGCACAGCAGTCCAAGATTGAACTGCAAGGCAGCAGTGAGGCTGGGGGAGGGGCGTCTGCCATTGCTGAGGCTTGAGTAGGTAAACAAAGAACTGGGCAGAGCCCACCACAGCTCAGGGAGGCCTGCCTGCCTCTGTAGACTCCATCTCTGGGGGCAGGGCATAGCTGAACAAAAGGCAGCAGAAACCTGCAGACTTAAATGTACCTGTTTGACAGCTTCGAAGAGAGTAGTGGTTGTCCCAAAATGGACTTTGAGATCTGAGAATGGACAGACTGCCTCCTCAAGTGGGTCCCTGACCCCCAAGTAGCCTAACTGGGAGACACCTCCCAGTATGGGCCAACTGACACCTCATACAGCTGAGTGTCCCTCTGAGATGAAACTTCCAGAGGAAGGAACAGGCAGCAACATTTGCTGTTCTGCAATGTTTGCTGTCACGCAGCCTCCACTGGTGATACCCAGACAAACAGGGTCTGGACTGGACCTCTAGCAAACTCTGACAGACCTTCAGCTAAGGCTCCTGACTGTTAGAAGGAAAACTAACAAACAGAAAGGACATCCACACCAAAACCCCATCTGTAGGTCACCATCATCAAAGACCAAAGGTAGATAAAACCACAAAGGTGGGGAGAAACCAGAGCAGAAAAGCTGAAAATTCTAAAAATCAGAGCACCTCTTCTCCTCCAAAGGAATGCAGTTCCTCGCCAGCAATGGAACAAAGCTGGATGGAGAATGACTTTGACAAGTTGACAGAAGTAGGCCGCAGAAGATCAGTAATAACAAACTTCTCCGAGCTAAAAGAGGATGTTTGAACCCATCGCAAAGAAGATAAAAATCTTGAAAAAAGATTAGATGAATAGCTAACTATAATAAACAGCATAGAGAAGACCTTAAATGACCTGATGGAGCTGAAAACCATGGCACAAGAACTACATAATGCATGCACAAGCTTCAGTAGCCAATTCGATCAAGTGGAAGAAAGGGTATCAATGATTGAAGATCAGACTAATGAAATGAAGGGAGAAGAGAAGTTTAGAGAAAAAAGAGTAAAAATAAATGAACAAAGCCTCCAAGAAATATGGGACTCTGTGAAAAGACCAAATCTACATCTGATTGGTGTACCTGAAAGTGACGGGGAGAATGGAACCAAGTTGGAAAACACTCTGCAGGATATTATCCAGGAGAACTTCCCCAACCTGGTAAGTCAGGCCAACATTCAAATTCAGGAAATACAAAGAACTCCACAAAGATACTCCTCAAGAAGAGCAACTCCAAGACACATAATTGTCAGATTCAGATTCACCAAAGTTGAAATGAAGGAAAAAATCTTAAGGGCAGCCAGAGAGAAAGGTCGGGTTACCCCAAAGGGAAGCCCATCAGACTAACAGCGGATCTCTCAGCAGAAACTCTATAAGTGAGAAAAGAGTGGGGACCAATATTCAACATTCTTAAAGAAAATAATTTTCAACCCAGAATTTCATATCCAGGCAAATTAAGCTTCATAAGTGAAGGAGAAATAAAAACCTGTACAGACAAGCAAATGCTGACAGATTTTGTCACCACCAGGCCTGCCTTACAAGAGTTCCTGAAGGAAGCACTAAACATGGAAAGGAACAACCAGTACCAGCCACTGCAAAAACATGCCAAATTGTAAAGATCATTGATGCTAGGAAGAAATTGCATCAACTAATGAGCAAAATAACCAGCTAACATCATAATGACAGGATCAAATTCACACATAACAATATTAACCATAAATGCAAATGGGCTAAATGCTCCAATTAAAATACACAGACTGGCAAATTGGATGAAGAGTCAAGACCTATTAGTGTGCTGTATTCAGAAGACCCATCTCATGTGCAGAGACACACATAGGCTCAAAATAAAGGGATGGAGGAAGATCTACCAAACAAATAGGAAAAAAAAAAAAAAAAAAAAAAAAGCAAGGGTTGCAATCCTAGTCTCTGATAAAACAGGCTTTAAACCAACAAAGATCAAAAGAGACAAAGAAGGCCATTACATAATGGTAAGAGGATCAATTCAACAAGAAGAGCTAACTATCCTAAATATATATGCGCCCAATACGGGAGCACCCAGATTCATAAAGCAAGTCCTTAGAGACCTACAAAAGAGACTTAGACTCCCATACAATAATAATGGGAGACTTTAACACCCCACTGTCAACATCAGACAGATCAACAAGACAGAAAGTTAACAAGGATATCCAGGAATTGAACTCAACTCTGCACCAAGCGGACCTAATAGACATCTACAGAACTCTCCACCCCAAATCAACAGAATAGACATTCTTCTCAGTACCACATCACACTTATTCCAAAACTGACCACATAGTTGGAAGTAAAACACTCCTCAGCAAATGTAAAAGAACAGAAATTATAACAAACTGTCTCTCAGACCACAGTGCAATCAAATTAGAACTCAGGATTAAGAAACTCACTCAAAACCGCACAACTACATGGAAACTGAACAACCTGCTCCTGAATGACTACTGGGTACATAACGAAATGGAGGCAGAAATAAAGATGTTCTTTGAAGCCAATGAGAACAAAGACACAACATACCAGAATCTCTGGGACACATTTAAAGCAGTGTGTAGAGGGAAATTTATAGCACTAAATGCCCACAAGAGAAAGCAGGAAAGATCTAAAATTGACACCCTAACATCACAATTAAAAGAACTAGAGAAGCAAGAGCAAACACATTCAAAAGCTAGCAGAAGGCAAGAAATAACTAAGATCAGAGAAGAACTGAAGGAGATAGAGACACAGAAAATCCTTCAAAAAAAATCAGTGAATCCAGGAGCTGGTTTTTTGAAAGGATCAACAAAATTGATAGAATGCTAGCAAGACTAATAAAGAAGAAAAGAGAGAAGAATCAAATAGATGCAATAAAAAATGATAAAGGGGATATCACCACCAATCCCACAGAAATACAAACTACCATCAGAGAATACTATAAACACCTCTATGCAAATAAACTAGAAAATCTAGAAGAAATGGATAAATTTCTAGACACATACACCCTCCCAAGACTAAACTAGGAAGAAGTTGAATCCCTGAATAGACCAATAACAGGCTCTGAAATTGTGGCAATAATTAATAGCCTACCAACCAAAGAAAGTCCAGGACCAGATGGATTCACAGCCAAATTCTACCAGAGGTACAAAGAGGAGCTGGTACCATTCCTTCTGAAACTATTCCAATCAATAGTAAAAGAGGGAATCTTCCCTAACTCATTTTATGAGGCCAACATCATCCTGATATCAAAGCCTGGCAGAGACACAACAAAAAAAAAAGAATTTTAGACCAATATCCCTGATGAACATCGATGCAAAAATCCTAAATAAAATACTCGCAAACCGAATTCAGCAGCACATCAAAAAGCTTATCCACCACGATCAAGTGAACTTCATCCCTGGGATGCAAGGCTGGTTCAACATACACAATCAATAAATGTAATCCATCATATAAACAGAACCAAAGACAAAAACCATATGATTATCTCAATAGATGCAGAAAAGGCCTTTGACAAAATTCAACAGCCCTTTATGCTAAAAACTCTCAATAAACTAGGTATTGATGGGACATATCTCAAAGTAGTAAGAGCTATTTATGACAAACCCACAGCCAATATCAAACCGAATGGGCAAAAACTGGAAGCATTCCCTTTGAAAACTGGCACAAGACAGGGATGCCCTCTCTCACCACTCCTTATTTAACATAGTGTTGCAAGTTTTGGCCAGAGCAATCAGGCAGGAGAAAGAAATGCAAGGTATTCAATTATGAAAAGAGGAAGTCAAATTGTTCCTGTTTGCAGATGACATGATTGTATACTTAGAAAACCCCATTGTCTCAGCCCCAAATCGCCTTAAGTTGATAAGCAACTTCAGCAAAGTCTCAGGATACAAAATCAATGTGCAAAAATCACAAGCATTCCTATTCACCAATAACAGACAAATGGAGAGCCAAATCTTGAGTGAACTTCCATTCACAATTGCTTCAAAGAGAATAAAATACCTAGGAATCCAACTTACAAGGGATGTGAAGGACCTCTTCAAGGAGAACTACAAACCACTGCTCAATGAAATAAAAGAGGACACAAACAAATGGAAGAACATTCCACACTCATGGATAGGAAGAATCAATATCATGAAAATGGCCATACTGCCCAAGGTAATTTATAGATTCAATGCCATCCCCATCAAGCTACCAATGGTTTTCTTCACAGAATTGGAAAAAACTACTTTAAAGTTCATATGGAACCAAAAAAGAGCCCTCATTGCCAAGGCAATCCTAAGCCAAAAGAACAAAGCTGGAGGCATCCTGCTACCTGACTTCAAACTATACTACAAGGCTACTGTAACCAAAACAGCATGGTACTGGTACCAAAACAGAGATATAGACCAATGGAATAGAACAGAGCCCTCAGAAATAATACCACACATCTACAACCACCTGATCTTTGGCAAACCTGGCAAAAATAGGAAATGGGGAAAGGATTCCCTATTTAATAAATGGTGCTGGGAAAACTGGCTAGTCATATGTAGAAAGCTGAAACTGGATCCCTTCCTTACACCTTACACAAAAATTAATTCAAGATGAATTAAAGACTTAAATGTTAGACCTAAAACCATAAAAACCCTAGAAGAAAACCTAGGCAATACCATTCAGGACATAGGCATGGGCAAGGACTTCATGACTAAAACACCAAAAGCAATGGCAACAAAAGTCAAAATTGACAAATGGGATCTAATTATACTAAAGAGCTTCTGCACAGCAAAAGAAATTACCATCAGCAGGAACAGGCAACCTACAGCATGGAAGAAAATTTTTGCAATCTACCCATCTGACAAAGGGCTAATATCAAGAATCTACAAAGAACTTAAACACATTTACAAGAAAAAATCAAACAACCCCATCAAAAAGTGGGAGAAGGATATGAACAGACATTTCTCAAAAGATGACATTTATGCAGCCAACAGCCACGTGAAAAAATGCTCATCATCACTGGCCATCAGAGAAATGCAAATCAAAACCACAATGAGATACCATCTCACACCAGTTAGAATGGCAATCATTAAAAAGTCAGGAAACAACAGATGCTGGAGAGGATGTGGAGAAATAGGAACGCTTTTACGCTGTTGGTGGGAGTGTAAACCAGTTCAGCCATTGTGGAAGACAGTGTCGCGATTCCTCAAGGATCTAGAACTAGAAATACCATTTGACCCAGCCATCCCATTACTGGGTATATACCCAAAGGATTATAAATCATGCTGCTATAAAGACACATGCACACGCATGTTTATTGTGGCACTATTCTCAATAGCAAAGACTTGGAACCAACCCAAATGTCCATCAATGATAGACTGGATTAAGAAAATGTGGCACATATATACCATGGAATTCTATGCAGCCATAAAAAAGGATGAGTTCATGTCCTTTGTAGGGACATGGATGAAGCTGGAAACCATCATTCTGAGCAAACTATCACAAGGACAGAAAACCAAACACTGCATGTTCTCACTCATAGGTGGGAATTGAACAATGAGAACACTTGGACACAGTGTGGGGAACATCACACACCGGGATCTGTCTTGAGTTTGGGGGAGGGGGAGGATTAGCATTGGGATAAATATCTAATGCAAATGATGAGTTAATGGGTGCAGCACACCAACATGGCACATGTATACCTATGTAACAAACCTACACATTGTGCACATGTACCCTAGAACTTAAAGTATAATAATAATAATAATAATAAAAGACCCACTGAAATCAGGATTAAGAAATAACCATTGGCTTGAGGCGATGTAATCTGGAAAGTGCTAATCCACATTTAGCCAGGGATACGTTGTCTGGCATAAACCACTTCCCCACATTTTGTGAAATGAAACCCTAAAAAAACAGATACCTCCTCCATCTGATCTACCTTGTAGGGCAAGGAAGGCTGAATTAAGGCATCTGGTCTTTCTGGATGGCACATCAAATAATATTGGATTCAAAACCAGAGAGAAAGCTGTTTCCTTGTTAATTCTCTTTCAGTTCTTTTGAAGAAATAGCCTCAGAATCATGTAAATGGATCCTGGAAAACTTCAGTAATATTTGCCATTTCTTTTTCAAACAGAAGCTTGGACCTGTGGCTCAGAGCCCTCAGACAACAGTATTTAAACATCAATTTGAACATCAATATTTGGTTTTCATAGCATAATTTTTTAACTGTTACTGCTATCTATTGTTTTTTTAAGTGGCTATGTAGGAATTATTCCAGGGATATGAAGGTGGTTCAATATTAAGAAATCATTAAGTTATAAGAAAATATCATATAATCAAATCAATAATGTATTTTACATTGTTAAATTTAGAAAATACTCCTAATAAAAACACTAGCTAAAATAAAAACAAAAATAACCTACTTTGCCAAGAACAGCATATGTAATTTTTTAACTTTGTTAATTTGTGTTTTGAAATAATTTTGAACTTATAAGAGTTGAAAAATAGCATAAAGAATTCTTATATACTTTATATTCTGATTCCCCAAATGCTAACCTCTTACATATCCCTAGTACTATTAACAAAAATCCGGAAATTTACACTCATAAAATGCTATTTTCTAGTTTATAAGCCTGATTCTAACCTCACCAATTGTCCCATTGGTATCCTTTTTCTGGTACAGGATCTAACTCAGGATCAAATGCCTCATTGACGTGTCATGTTTCGTTATTCTCATTTAAACTGGAACACATTCTCAGCTTTTCTTTTTAAAAACTTTTTAAAACTTAAATACATTTTTTGCGAAAAGGATATCGCACATGCGAGTATGTGAGTATGCAAGTTTATAGCAGCACAATGCACAGTTGCAAAAATATGGAACCAACCCAAATACCCATCAATCAATGAGTGGATAAAGAAAATGTGAGAGAGATATATATATTTTTTATATGAATGATGGAATACTAATCAGCCATAAAAATGAATGAATTAATGGCATTCGCTGCAACCTGGATGGAATTGGAGACCATTATCCTAAGTGAAGCAACTCAGGAATGGAAAACCAAACATTGTGTGTTCTCACTCATAAGTGGGAGCTGAGCTATGAGGATGCAAAGGCATAAGAATGACACAATGGACTTTGGGGACTTAGAGGGGAAAGGTGGGAAGGGGATAGGGATAGAAGACCACAAATTGGGTTCAGTGTATACTTCTTGGGTGATGGGTACAACAAAATCTCACCAATCACCACTAAAGAACTTATTCATGTAACCAAATACCACCTGTTTCCCCAAAACCTATGGGAAAAAATTTTTTTAAATTAAACACACCTTTTTGAGAGTAGTTTTAGGTTCACAGCAAAATTGATCAGAGAATTCTCATATATTCCCTGCCCCTTCCCAGGCATAGTGTTCCCTGTTATCAACAGCCCCCACCAGAGTGGTCTATTTGTTACAATGGATGAGCCTACATCAATTTGTACATGAGTAGCACCCAAAGTCCGTGGTTTACATGAGGATTCACTCTTGGTGTTGTACATTTCATGGCTTTGGACAAATATATAATGACATGTATTTATCACTATAGTATCATACAGAGTAGTTTCATTGCCCTAAAAAATCCTCTGTGCTCCACCTCTGCCCTCCTTCTAACCCCTGGCAACCACTGATGCTTTTACTACCTCCACAGTTTTGCCTTTTCCAGAACATCATGTAGCTGGAATCATATAGTATGTAGCCATTTCAGATTGGCTTCTTTCACTTAGTAATATGCACTTAAAATTCTTCCACATCTTTTCATGGCCTGACAGCACTTTTTTTTAGTGCTGAATAGTATTCCATTGTTTGATTGTACCACAGTTTGTCCATTCACTTACTAAAGGCCGCCTTGGTTGCTTCAAAGTTTTGGCAAATATCAAAGAGTACAACTGCTGGCTCATATGGTTAATAGTATGTTTACTTTTGCAAGAAACTGCCAAACTGTCCCAAAATGGCTATACCATTTTGCATTACCACTAGCAATGAATGAGAGTTCCTTTTGCTCCACATCCTTGCTAGCATTTGGTGTTATCAGTGTTCCAAATACTTGCAAAAGACATCTTCACTTCTTACTTGGCATATTTATTTTCTTATTGTTGCACTTTAAGAATTCTTCATATATCCAGAAAACAGTCTTTTATCAGATATGTCTTTTGCAAATATTTTCTCCCAGTCTGTGGCTTATCTTCTCATTCTTTTGACGTTGTCTTTTGCAAAATAGAAATCTTTATCTTTAATGCCGTTCAGCTAATTATTTCTTTCCTGGACTGTGCCTTTAGTGTTGTAACTAAAAAGCCATTGTCATGTCCAAGGTCCTCTAGATTTTCTCCTGTTCTCTTCCAGGAGTTTTATAGTTCTGCATTTCATAGCATAATATTTACTTTCACAGTTGCCTCCAAAATAAATGTCAATTAACATCTATTTTCCACTGACAGTTGCAACTTAGTTTTTTTCTTGTGCATGCCAATTTATGAATAAATTTATTTTTTAAATATTAATTAATAGCAAAGGCAGCAAGTGGCTGCATAAAAACATGACATGGAATAGAGATGACTCAAGTTTGGAGGAACATAATTATAGGAGGTGGGATCTTCTGCCAATAGAATGAAAGCAGAGCATTATAAAGAAGGCTTAAATGGCCTCTCCCTATAGCCTGGGAGCTTCTGAGTTCTCTAGTAACCAAGCAGGGGGTTTTTACTTGAGCCAGGCATCGGAGGAAGATGGAGCTAGAAAAAGCATACATACATTTAGGGAATTAAAGAAGAACCTGAGCCAAGACCTAGGGTTCTTTCTTCATACAAGGTGTTGGGGGCCAACTTAAAGGAACAAAAAGGCTCTTGCAAATAAACTCAGCTCTGAACCAGAAATGTAAGCTGGACTTAGGCACCACTTGCCCTCAAACCTAGCACACTTGGTCAGTGCACAACCTGAACAATCATACCAGGAGCCCTGTCAAAAGCAATCAGCATTCATTTGACTGTACAAAAGTACTACAAATGGAGGAAACAAAGTAAGACTAAGCAAACTTGATTGCTCATGAGCTCAGCATAGCTGGAGCTGAGTATTCAATCTATAACCTTGTAAATGTCGTCCTTCTAAACATTGTGTGTGGGACTTTTGTACCTGGGGCTGAAATGGCAAACATGTTTAAGCGGCATACCTATGAACTGGCAATGGCTATTTGAAACTCTTTTTAATAAGGTCTGTGGGACCACATCTACATTTACAGTTCTGATTGATTAGTTAAATCTGCTCTAGAAATGGGATTAGGGAGGGGCAGTACCTGGACCATGTACCTGTAGGGGCCTACGTAGGAGCGTCACTATCTGCTCAGCACAGTAACAGGAAGCTATAAGACTAAAGGGAAAAGGGATTTGTTGGAAAAGGATTCCAGACCGACCATACCTCTTCCTGACATACCTCTGGCCCCCACACTTCCATTTCTGAGGAGTTCTATCTCATCTTTTGGCCCAAACACCATCTCCTCCACAAAGAGTTTCCTGACCCTCTCAGATGGGCGATCTCCTCTCATTCTTATTCCCATCATCCATCTCACAATCACTTGAGATGTGGTAGACGAAGTTCTGTCTATCCACCTTGATCTCAGTTTTAACCTGGGTTCTAGGAATAGAATTCAAGGGTCCCTGAACTTAGATGCAAAACAAACCTACACCTCCACTTTCACTGACATCTAACAGAAGTTGAGCATAGCCTTCAGTTACAATTAAAGGCAACAGGTATCTGTGACTTCCCCATTAATAGAAAAAGCATATTTTATACATCATAATTATTATAGATATATCAAAATATTATTTATACAATTTTAAATCTGAAATTAGCTATTAGCTCTATCATTAACTGAGTTATTAAAGGCATTAAGAACCATATTCACTAATACATCAAAATTTTAAAAAATCTTTTGATAATTGCCAGTATAATTGGTTTCCTTTGTGACTCTGCCATTTCATGCATTTTCTCAGCTTTATTGAGGCACAATAGATGGGATGGTTTCAATCTGCATCCCCACCCAAATCTCACGTTCAATTGTCATTCCCAATGTTGGAGGTAGAGCCTAGTGCGAGGTGATTGGATCGTGGGGGCAGTTTCTCATGAATGGTTTAATACCATCCCTGTTGGTACTATCGTGGTGATAGTAAGCTCTCATGAGATCTGGTTGTTTAAAAGTGTGTAGCACCTCCCTGACTCTTTTGCTCCTGCTCCCGCCATGTAAGATGCCTCACTCCCTCTTTGCCTTCTGCTATGATTGTAAGCTTCGTGAGGCCTCCCCAAAAGCAGATGCTGCCATGTTTCCCGAACAGCCTGTAGAACTGTGAGCCAAATAAGCCTTTTTTTGTTCTTTTAACAAATTACCTAGTCTCAGGGATTTCTTTATAGCAATGCAAGAATGGACTAATAGACAAAAATTTTATGTATTTAAGGTATAAAATGTGATGTTTTGATATACATATACATTGTACAATCATTACCACAATCAAGCTAATTAATGCCTCCATCACCTCATGTGGTTACCTCTTTGTGGTAAGATCTACTCTTCGCAAATTTCAAGCACACATTATTGCTAACTACAGATCTCACTTATGTCTGGGATCTAAAAAAGTCAAACTCATAGAAATAGAGAGGAGGGCAGTTGCAAGCAATTGGGGGTTGGAGAAATGAGATGACATTGGTCAAAGGGTACAAACTTTCAATTATAAGACAAATAAGCTCTGGCAACCTAATGAACAGCAGGGTGCCTATCATTACATAGTTTTTAAAACAGTGTTCTGAGAAGGAAGCCCAGGTCTTCATCAAATAGCTAAAGGGATCCATGGCATACAATAGATTAAAAACCACCTCTGTCCTCCCCAGTAGCCCAGAGGGTGAGCTCTCTGACTTGAGGACAAAGTCCAGGCCTCACTCACCTTTAAACTGCTGGCACCCAGCACAGTGCCTGGCACATAATAGATGCTTAATAAGCAGTCCCTAATAGGCTGCTCATCGCATCTCTGCTAGCAGAGTACAGTGAGGTTTGTGCCACTGAGGTAAGTACAAAAAGCTGCATTTTAGAGACAGACTGGGTTTTCTTAGCCAGTTCAGTCCTGGAGAGAACTGACTATATCTACTGCCTCTCACTCCTCCTTACTGATCTGTGCCCACATGTATCCATTTCGGTGTGGAAGTATCTGCTCTCCTGCTAACAGCAAGGCCCAGTTTGATGTTTGATGTCTGTGTTAGAGAAGGACAGTTGGACCCCTTTCCAGAACCTACATGAGGACTCCACCCAGGAGCTGCAGTGAGATTCTGAGGGTGCTGACCGGCCAAGTGGATATGTTCAGTGCCCTCCAGAAGGCATGTGAATCACTGCTGCCCCACAGCTGTCAGGTTGCAAATTTCTCCGTACTCTTGGTAGTCTCTCCTTGATTTTTGGCTGCTTTCATTATTTAGCTCTAAGTCTCCTCTCAGACGACAAGAACAACCAATAGTTAATGTCATGACTCAGAAAACATGGCCAGGGCCAACCAGATACCCAAAACTGACTGTACCAGGGGATGGTTTGTAACAAACCCATCTGTCCTGCAACGGGAGCAAGCGGGACTCAGGAGAAGCTTCACTGTGGTGTGCAGCAGGCAGCAAGGCATGGCCTCACTCTGAATGCACTCCGCTTCTTTCTATAAATTTCCTTCTTATTTTAGCATTACTCTGATTGGCTAATGAGATGTCAAAAGCATGAGGTTAATCAATGCGAATCATAACCTAAGCTGTGCTTACATTGCAATAGCCTTCACCGCCATCACCAAAAATATAGGCTCTCTCCACAATAAACACTTTTTATAATACCAGTAAGACCACTCCAGGGAGTGTTGTTATCATGAAATAATCATGGCCCTGTGGGACTCAGCCTGGCTGTGTTTCATGCCTCATAATGCTGGGTAGGGGGGGATAGAGGAGGGGAGAAAGGAGGGCAGAGGTAAGGGGTGATTATATCAAAATAACGGCACCCCCTATTGTGCCCTTTTGCTTAAAGCTTCAGATACCTCAGCTGAGAACATGTGCCTGTGAATTGTACCAGGTTGAACTGCTGTGACTTTTGTGCATACAGCCATCTGCATTCATGTATTTTTAATGGGCCACTTTGGGGCTGTCAACCTGCAAACAAAACTTAGGTTAGGTTTTGAATCCTGGTCAACAATATTGAATTCTAGCTCTTGGTTAGTCCTCCTCACCAACTTCTCTTGCAAGAATTGCTAACAAAATTGAAGTTGTAAGAAAAACAAGAAGAAAATGCAGAATCTTGCATCTCACATTCACAAAAGGGTCCCGACAATGGAAGGATGTGAGAGGTCTCCAGGGTTGGTGACTCAGCCCATTTGACTTGATTTGGACTCATTTTGATTACATGTGAATTTCCTTCCCTGATTGCCAATGTGAATTTTTGGATACTGTGGCACATTAATCAGGTTTACATGGTAGATAGCTGCACGGGTGGTTCATATCTATCCATAATAATGCAAAATGACAGCCAAAAGCAAAGACAGAGGCTTGTGAAAACTGCTGTTAAGATGTATGGTTTTAAGGAATATGGCATGTTTGTATAATATATATTCTGCTAGTAATAATGACTTAGTGAATGAAAGCAATTGTTTACCAAAAATGACTTCTGAACTTATTTAGATTTTCTCCACACATTCTGTGAGGCCGAGAATGCCATATTTCCTTCCAGATGCATTACAACTTTGAACATGTATAGAATCAAACGTAAGTTTTTCAAGTGAAGGTAATTTTATAGCCTAAATAGACCAAGAGTTTGCTTTCTCATAACAGCTAAACTATTTAAGGGGTTAAGCTGATGGTTTGTTTTATGGTGATGGTCGTTTAATTTCAGTCTGTATTATAAGGAAGTCTTGATATGGTTCAGGTGCAAAGGCAATTATGTCCATTTCTCCTCCTACCATAAAGGAACTACACAAAAAAAACCCAAAGAAATCAATCGAAACCAATACTTATTTGAGGCAATTTTCCTCTTTTCAATTCTTTAACATTAATTCAGAATGGTATCAAAGTTACAAGAGTCAAATTGGACTCTGAAACACCAAGAAAATTATTTTTCAAAAACATGTATGCTCAGTGGGCAGGGAAGTAATGCCATCAAATGCTCCCATGCTGAGCCCTCAAATCCCCTCCTAAAATAAAACCATAACTTGGTGTCTTCCCCTGATAATTATTCTCACTAAGCAACTATCTTCTTTTTAAGCTTCTTAAAATCACTTCATGGCCAAAGAAGAGAGGAGCAAGATGGTTTTGATCTTTTACTGACAGTGATTCAACCAATTCAGCATTTGTTGGAGACTGGCTGTTCCTTTTTTAAATTTCATCAGGCCAAAATTGTTATAAAACGTCCTCTGTGAAAGAATATTCCATTTTAATCATGATTTCTCTTAAGAAAAAGAAACATAAACATGTCAACATGACACTAGAGAACCACAATGTGTCTTCCTAATACAATAATAGCCATGGTTTTATGAACCATTCAATGAAAGAGCCAAAGGAGAAATTAGATCCTTTGGCCCTGGTTGCTGAATGTAATAGATCTCCCCTCAGTTAGATAGCTGGGAACAGGCTGAAATGATTAATAGGAAAGCTTGATGGTGTAAAAACTGCTTAATGTAAGAGCGCAATATGGCATGCAAACCAAACTAAAACAGCCATAAATATTTTAGGCACCTTATAAAGATTTAAGAATATTTATTCCACATATAAATCCATTGTGTAGTATCAGTGAAAGCTAAGAGTCCAGAGGTCTGGCAGCCTGAAATACAATGCAGCGGATGAGGGCTGTATGCCTTCTCTCTGTTTGCATTTTCCTGTGATGATTAAACCAAATTAGTTGGCTAACTGCTTCCAAAATGAGGCAAAACTCCCAAGTGCCAATCCTTTTACAGCTTTGTCAGCACTTACTGCTCAGAGAAATCTGATCTCCAAAGCTTTGCGACAGGGAGTAAGGGTGGGGCCAGAGCCTCCCCCTGGTAGTTTTATCTCACATTTCAAGTCTCTTACATCTGTGCTAACCAAAGTGTTGTCTTGCATCAGCTGCAATGCTGGATGCTGGTTAGAAATGCAGAATTCCAGGCCCCAGCCCAGACCTACTGAATCAGAGGCTACAGTGTACCAACATCCCCAGGTGGTTTGCATGCATGTTAAAGTTTGGGAAACCCTGGGTACACCCTCAGCTCTCTCACATCTCCCATTCCTGCCTTTATCCCTAAGCACCAGATGGCTCCCAGAGTGTAGCTAGTGAGATGGCAGCTTTGTCACTGACAGGACGTGTGGTCTTGGATTTTTGTAATCTTACTTAGCCTCTCTGAGCCTCCATTTTCCCATTTAAAAATAAAGGGAAATAACAACAATTTCAAGGGGGTGGTGAAAAGACTAAGTGAAATAATGTATTCAAAAGCTCACAGTGAGATGCCTGATATATAGCTAATGCCCAATCAATGGTTGAAATTGGGGGTGATAAAAAGGCACAGATAGGACAAATTTCAGCTTTCACAAAACTGTTTAGAAATCCCTTATCAATTTCTTTATCTATTCAATGAGATCCATAAAACAAAGATGTTTGGAAGTTGGGATAAGAGCAGAGAAAAGTGTCAGTTACTAAGAGAAATAACAGCAATAAGAGTGACTGTGGATTAGTTATCTTTACCTGTGTGTCAATTACCCTAAAACTTATTGGCTTAAAACAAATGTTTATTATCTTGTCATGTCTGTGGGTCAGGAATTCAAGATCATCTCAGATGGGTAGGTTCTATCTCAGGTTCTCTCATGAAGGTTAAATCAAGAAGTTGGCTGGGGCTGCAGTCATCTGAAGGCTCAACTGGGGCAGGAGAATCTTTTCCAAGAGCATTCATTCACATAGTGCAGAATGTTAGCAGGAGGCCTCAATTCCTTCCCCTGTGGGCTCTCCATGGGCTGAATGTCTTCATGGCATCATGCCTGGCTGACAGAGAGGACATGGAGGAAGTCATAGTTCCTTATATGGCCTGGCCTCAGAAATCATGCACCAGACACCCTATCTGAGAAGCATTCATGGTTGTGGCACTAATAGGTGGCCAGAGGTAAGCTTTGGTCCTTAACCTCTTCAGACCCTAAACCCCTGCTAAAAACAAAAGTTAGACCCGAGTGCAAATTGTTCTTCTTATGCAAATACTACTTCAAAGCAATTCTCTCTTTCAACCAAATTGTTGCCCCCAAATCTCTACTATATAGAAATGCTGGAGTCCCCAATGTGTCTCTACTACACTTGTAAAATAGCTTCTAGAGTGTCATAAATCCAGACAGTCATAAAAGTTTCCAGTGATTACATTTTTAGTTCAGCCTGAAACACTTCCCCACTCCCAATACACCTTTTCATCCAACTCAAGTCCCACAATCCTTCTAGTTATAGGTTAAATATCCCTTTCTCTGGGAGGCCCTAGGTTAGATAGGACTGTTGCAATATCTCCCAGAACCCTCTCAAATTCCTTTATCATAATACTCTTCACACATTCAGGAATTCACGTGTTTGTGCATGTCCAGTCTTGTTCAATTTGTATATACTGGAACCTGATACAGGGGTGGCACATAGTAGGTTCTCAAAATCTGTTGCATAAATTTTTATGTATCCATTTATTCAATAAATGTTGAGGGCCTACTGTGTGCTGGGCAGAATTCCACGCACAGCAGATATAGCTGTGAACAAAATCAAACAAGTCCTAGATGGGTAAAGACAGATTTAAAAAAAAAAAAAAACTAATAAAGGCAGAACAACACATACAGGGGCCTGTGGCAGGGTCGAGGGTTGGAGGAGGGAGAGCATCAGGAAGAATAGCTAATGGGTGCTAGGCTTAATACCTGGGTGATGGGATGATCTGTGCAGCAAACCACCGTGGCACACATTTACCTATGTAACAAACCTGCACATCCTGCACACGAACCCCAGAACTGAAAATAAAAGTTGAAAATTTAAAAAAACAAACAAACTAATAACCAAACAAAAATCCAACATGTCAGGATACAAAAAAAATTCTTCAAAGAATAGCAAAGAGCAAGAAGACAGAGTAATGGAGTAGTTCTAATTTAGAAAAGGTGGTTAGGAGAGGCCTCCCCAAAGTGAATAAAGCCCTGAATAAAGTGAAAACACAAGCCATGAAGATATCCACAGGGAATGTGTTCTAGAAGGTGGGAACAGCTAGTGCAAAGCCTAAGTGGGGAGAATATTTGCCATATACAAGGACCTGCAAGGAGGCTGGTATGCTAGAGTAGAATAGGACATGGTAGGTGGCAAGGTCAGAGGGCTACATGTGGGGACAGCAAATCATACAGGGTGCTGAAGGTCACTCCATTGGAGGCTTGACCAGGGAACAACATGATCTGATGTGAACGGTGTTATAAAGACCCACCTGGCCATTTCAGTGGAGGAGACTATGGGAGCAAGAGTGGACAAATAGAATGTGATGAAATTCAGCCCACTCTGTTGGATACTGAGAGGGATAGAAGATGAAGACAGCATTTGGTCTTCATTGATGAAGAAAAAAACAAGTAAACAAATAACTCAAACATGGCTAAGCCATGGTACAAACAAAAGCCATCAATTGTGACTTAGCGATAATGACGGCCACTTCTCACTCATTGACCAGGTGCCTCATGTTCCTCACACTTTATCTGGCTTATTCCTCCAAAACACTCCACAGGGAGGAGGCATTAGCCACAGGTCATCGAATGGCAAATGCCCCCCAGTTTCTTAGCACACACGTTGTCAACAGCATACAGTGACAAATGGAGGCCCCAAGAGGTCCATTTTTGTCTTTCCATTTTTTAGCAACTTGCTCAAAAATCAAGCTCATTGTAAATGGCAGAGCTGGAATTTAAATCCAGGCAGCCTGACTCCAAAGCAGAGTTCTGAACCAGGTCACCACATTGCCACCAAATGTCTTCCCTGTAGGTATTTGGGCTTCTGGCCTCTGGTTTGGGGAAAAGAAAAATGAGCAATGAAAACACAAAGAGTTCTCGAAATGATAAAGCAGAGTTTTATGATGCTGAGGATGGTTGTAAAAGCAGCAATAGGTTTTAATGAGCTAAGAATTCTTTTAGCCCAGCAAAGTGATTTGTATCTTTCCCAGTGCTATACTCCCAAATGACAAAAATCATTATTTTTTCCCAGCCTCCTACAAGTTGCTCTATCTTATTTATGTTGTTCTCCACACAAATGGAGAAAACTCTTTTCTTCTTAAAATTCAAATTCATTTCGCTTAATTTTCCTCTTCTTTTATTTTGGTTTTGTCCTTTCAGGGAAGTCCCCCTGCTAATTGTAAGGGCAGTTGTGATGAACATCCACTAACCCCAAGATGGCAAATGTCTGGCCATTGTTTTCTTTCTTTCTCTCTCTCTCTCTTTCTCTCTCTCCCTCTCCTCTTGTTGCAGACATCTCTAATTGATACTGGTGTCCTCCGCCTGTCCTTTCTGAGATTTCACAGTGCTTTTCACAGCACTCCAGAGCATCAGATGCTACCAATAGATCCACGTTAAACCCATGTGCCATCTTTGAAGTTATAGTCTTTCTCAAGGCCTTGGTTATGAAAACGGGGGATCATCCCACTCAGGGATACTGTTTGAAATACCCATCGGGGTTCTTAGCACAGAAGCCATGGTGAATGCAGGTATCTGGTAAGAGGCAGCATATGCATAGAAAGGAGGGCTGGTGGGTTGTATTAAAGTGGTCCTGGAAAGGGGAGAGCTGAGAAGCATGAATAGCACTTGGGAGGCTACCACCTCATAATAATCCAGACAAGAGAGGAAGATGGCCAAATTGAGGTAATGGCAGCAGAAATGGGAGGTTTTGCAGTGTTTTTTCAAGCTGTGAGTCATGAAATCAATTTGCTGGGTCATGACCATCACTTCTTAAAAATGAAGTAATAAAATAGAATAGAATAAGTATTGTTTGGTGAAGCTCATTTCAGCCCTTATATTACATGTGTGTATCAGGTTGCAACGTAAAAGGTATGTCTTACTATGATAGGTTGAATAACACTCCCCAGGCCCCTCACCAAAGACCTCCACACCCTAATCCCCTGAACCTGTGAATATGTTACATTACATGGCAAAAATTCTATTACAGATAGAATTAAGGTTACTAATTAGCTAATCTAGAAATAGGGAAATTTTCCTGGGTTGTGGACCCAGTGATTTCAGACTGGTGGGACCTTGAACCAAGAAAACAGCCTGGCCCACAGGACTTTTGGCCTACAGAATTTTTAGATAATAAATAAGTATAGTTTCAGTCCTCCAAATATGTGGCAATTTGTTATTGCAGCAGTAGAAAACTAACAAAGGCTTGAAAAAAGTTTGACAGTTTCTGCTGCAGGCGTTTAGTATCAGATGACTGGGTTCTATTTACTAGTTCTTGTATTTAGTTGCCTGTGACCTTGGGCAAGTTATCCAACATTTCCTTGGATATAAAACTGGGGTATAATAAAGCAAACTCACTGGGTTTTGGAGGGACCAGGACCAAAATTAATGGTGGTAATGCACGTAAAATATTCAGAGTGATAATTATTACTGTGTCCTTGATTTAGTAGAAAGGCAAGCTTCTTGACCTTCAGTTTCTTATCTGGAAAATGGAGATAATATGACTCCCTCATTTGGTTGGGATCAAGAACTAATCAAGTATTATAAAATAAGGCTCACAAAACTCCCTAAAAACTATAGATAAAAGATGATAAGAAACTACTAGTTCTTTACTTCAATATCTGCTCTCCCCTTCTTCCTTATTAATATAACCTCCAACTTTTAGCAGAGACATGGCTGCTTAGGATAAAGAGGATGTGACCCAGTCTCCCTGGGAGCTTGATGTAGCCATATGACTTAAGTGCTGGCCAGTCATGTGTAAGCAGAAGTGTTATGTGCAGCTTCCAGAAAGTCTGCCTAAAAGGCTGTGGACAGACCCTTCTTCTACCTTCTTTTCTGTTGACAGGCTTGAGGTCATAATGGCAGGAATTCAAGCAGCCATTTGGGACTATGAGATTGAGAACTCCAGAGCAGCAGGATAGAAAAAAAGCTGAGTTCTTGGGGATTTGCAGGGCCACACAAGCAGCCTGAATTGCGTATCTCAGTGCTTTGCTTAGACAGGAGAGAAACAAACTTTATTAGTACGTTTTCCTACTGTTGTAAAGAACTGCCTGAGACTGGGTAATTTATAAAGAAAAGAGGTTAATTGTAAGTTACATCTGAGACTAGAGAGGCCTCAGGAAACTTACAATCATGGTGGAAGGTGAATGGGGAAGCAAGGCACCTTCTTTGCAAGGCAGCAGGAAGGAGAAGTGCAAGCATATGCCAGATGCTTATAAAACCATCAGATCTCGTGACACTATCAGATCTCATTCACTATCATGAGAACAGCACGGGGGAACCTGCCCCCATGATCCAATTACCTCCACTTGGCTCTGCCCTTGACACCTGGGGATTATAGAAATTATAATTCAATATGATATTTGGGTGGGGACACAGCCAAACCGTATCACTTCTGACACTTAGGTTGTAGAACTTGTAGGGCTCAAAGCTTTCCAATTTGCTACTCACAGCATCAAGCAACTCACCACAAGTTGAAGCTCTTTGATCAACCAGTTTATGATATTAATGATGCTTTAAAACTTTGCAAACTGCTATACACATATGCCAAGAGCTCTCAAAAGGATCCCAAATATTTATAAAACAAATATATAGATTCACTTAAATGCTTAAATAAAGTAAGGTGAAGTATTTACATGGAAATGTTTTAACTCAATAAGACATTTTTCAAATGGGGCAATTTGTCTCATGGATCAGTCATCAGGGAAAATAAACTAACCTGGCATCTTTGTGTGGACTCATAAAGGAAATTAGTTTGCAGTCCACAAGGAAGTTGCTTCTCATGCACTCAATTGCGTTGTGTCAAAAGAATCAATAAAGATGAACTATTTTAAGATGAACATCCCAATATAATCCATTAGAGTGCATGGGCCATTTGCATTTTCTAAAGATGCAAATAATGAAATCAGGATGAAGAGTAATCCAAAACAATTTTCTACCTTCCAGAGAAGCCAAAGTATACAAATGGAATGAGAAGCTCCCTCTTATGTTATTCAGAGGAAGACTCTGGCCCAACCAGCTCATCTCACACATAACTCTGAGGTCCCCAAATCCAGATGCATTTGAAGTTTATTAAATGAACTGGCCCTTCCTGACAGAAATCATGAACCAATTTTAATTCAAAAGGAAGCCTCCAAAAAAAGTACACCATTGTGTGATTTGAGAAAAGAAGGGCATTTACTATGGGTGGTACAAATTATACTCATGATCTTACTTACTCCTTATAATATCCCAGGAGGCAAGTATTGTTCTATCTTGCAGATGAGGAGTGTGAGATATGAAGCGACTTCTGCAAGGTCACAGAGAGACACTGGCAGAATGAAGAAAGAAACCAAAGTCTGTTTGATGTAATAGTCTAGAGCAGAGCTGTGCAGTAAACATCTAATATGATCCACATATGTAATTTAAACATTTTAGTAGCCACATTTAAAAAATGAAATTAAAGCTACCACTCCGATTTTGACCCAATAGATTCAAAACATTGTCTATATGTAATCAATATAAAAATTGAGATATTTCACACATTCCTTTGTATTAAGTCTTCAAAACCTGGTCTGTATGTGACATTTATATCACATCTTCATTCTGACTAGCCACATTTCAAGTGCTCAACAGACATGTGTGGCTAGTGGCAACTGTATTAGACAGCATAGGCCTAGAGTAATACTCAGTAATACTCAGTAATGCCTGAATTTGTAGACTTACAAAATTGTAGTAACCTGATGAGACCCTACAGGGTTGCCTATATTTAATTTTGCCAAGTATATTGGTTTGCTTAGGCTAAGTCATGATGCACTAACAAGCAACCCCAAATCTCAATGGCTTGCAACAACAAAATTTTATTTCCCCACTATGCAACATACGCATATGAGTTGGCTACCACTCTGCTCCTTGTCATCCTCCGTCTGAGACCCAGGCAGATGGAACAGGCAATACCCGGTGGAAGAAGGAAGAGAGATACTAGAGAAACACATACGGTCTCCTAAAGATTCTGCTAGGAAAGGGTACATTTGACCAATGAAAGAGACAAAGCAAGTCTCATGGCCAACTCTCGTATCTTGGGGGACAGAGTAGGAAAGGATATGTGGTTCTCCTCTGCAGATGGACAACAAATACTTTGAATAACGACCTAATCTCCAGCTCCAAGGAAGGACTTAATAACACTAACATCTATTATCATTTCAAACATGATCTTTTAACACCACAAAAGTAGGAAGGAGGGAATGCATTATTCTTATTTTCTCATCTCACCAGAAACTGGTGAAATCTATCCCTTGGACAGACTGTCAGGATTTGGGATCATTGATCTATGGAGTGATCACACCTCCTCTGCTTTGCCCCATTTCCTAAACAGTATGATTTCCAGGCATTCTGAGTTTTCCAAGTCTTTTAAAATCCATGTAATGTGATATGCACCAAGTAATAATTTATTTCTAAAGGTGATTTACACGGATTTTCACTGTCTACTTTACATTTCTGTACTATTTGAATTTTTAAAAATATACCGTTTGGCCATAAGAAAAAAATAAACATAAACATTTAACTCAACTCACAGGGGACCAGTGATGGGGTTGAGGGGAGCTTTTGTCTCCAAGTATGAGTGACGCAAACAGCCTCCTGTGTACCATAAGGGTGCCAACCACTTGGGCTCATTTCCCCTCAAGTTTTGCTTTATAATGCAGTTTAAGACTTAGGAGATTGGACTGGTTTAAATTCCTCAAAGGAGCCGTGTTGAGCCATCCAAAGGAACCATCCAGTAGCTTATAGAGTGAATTGAAAACCTGCCTTCTCCCTCCAAAGCAAATGTTTGCCACAAAAAAAACACCCAGCAAATATTACACCAGTAATGCAAAGATGTCCATTTCTCTCAGATGGATGAATTACAAAGCCCCAAACTTCCAGTCACAGCTCAGTAAAGCCCTCATGAAATCATAAGGCATTTTCTTTTCTGGAAAAAAAAAAATGAGGTAAGTATGACCAAAAGTCATCGCACCTTGTATAGCCCCAGGAAACTAGCAGAACTTTATTAATCTTTAGATTAATATTTGGCCACCTTAACTTTTTTTTAAAAAAAAAAGCAGCTACCCTGGGTCTCTCAAGAAAACTTATTAGATCTTTAAAGTATATCTATTTTTAAAATAATAAATATCTAAGCAAATAAATGCCACAGGCCTAAAGTCCCACAATTCACAGGAACAATTTCATTGCTCTTTTTACTGCTCCCAATATCACAAAAGTTTACAATTAACAGCCACCAACGTGAAAGAAGGAAAAGATAAAGAAAATGTTTATTGCTTTAGAAAAAGTGGTGTTGCCCTCTCAGCTCTGTAACCACCCTCCTTTCTGAGTGTCGCTGAGTAAATGAGACAGAATAAAACATGTTCTTAATGCGGACACCATGCATTTCCATAGACAGAAGCTGAGACGTGGCAGGAAGCACGAGCTCCAGAGCAGGGGGCTGGAGGGGGGAGGGTATGGATGATGCTCCCTAACGCAATTACTGCCAATGACAGTGTAAATTTCATATCGCCTCTGAGCAGGATAAAAATGTGCCGAGGGGCATCTGGGTTTGAATTAAGATCATCAAAATGCCAAAGGGGGAAGAATATCTGAAGTTAAAAGAAAAAAAAAAGGGATTCATCTTGAGATTTGCAAGTTCTTTTCTTTTTTCCTTCCTCATTCTTGATTTCAAGTATATATGTAGTTCATTCATTTATTCATTCAATAAACACATGCCAGGAACTGGAAACACTAATAACAGTAAAATACAATACATTTTTGTGTTCCTAAGTATGAAATTGCATCAATTTATTATGAATTAAATTTGAAAAACGTCACAGATTTAAAAACAAAGTACAAAAGTGCCTGATTCTTTTTAGTTCCACAAATACCTAGCATCCCAAAGCAATATGTAAACAAATTTCTATGCTGCTCAATGAATCCTTCCAATTTCGATAATAAACTAAGTAGTATCAGATCTAGTAGATGACTTTCATATGTAAGTTATGGTTTTATCCATTACTTTGACAATATTACTGATGTAACAGAGAAAAATTTTCAACTATGTAAAATACAATACTCTTAAAATCCAAATAACTTCATATTTTTAAAAATAGCACACATTCTAATCTTGCCATGGGTTAATAGTGTTGTTAAAAAACAACAACAACAACAACCTTTAACTAGATTTCTTGTTAATTTGATGTTCTTGATAACTGGACCAGTTAGAATGAAAGCTGATTTTTACTGTGTCTCCAATAAAATACACACACACACACACACTCTCACACACATATACACAGTGTTTCTTCTATATTGCAGGAAACAAGCAGCTTTTACATGTATCAAAAGAATATTTTACTAAGGATTTTTCCTTGTGATTTTTTGTTCTTCTAATTTTCCCCTCAGCCCTTTTACCACTAAGGCTAAGCCATGATGCTTACTGGGAAAGGAAAAGGCTGTTTCCCACGCAACAGTGAAGTCCACAGAGCAGGGAGACATCAGGACACCAGAAGCAGCAGCTACAAGAGAGAAAGGAAGACAGAGACTTAACAGCTCAGAGAACCTCAATTTGCTCCTTCCTCTACCCTCAGGGTTGAACCTTGAGAGAAGGAAATCATAGAAACTTTGGGGCTGGCACCCTGCTTCCCCCTAGATCACCTGGGGGGACCCTTCACCCCTTTGAGAGAAGTATGGGAAGGGGACAGTCCCGGTTAAAGGTCTTGGCCTCAGGTCTGGCCTCCGATTCCCTCTACATGCATGTGCTTAGATGAGATGTTCCTAAGGGACCCAGGAGTCGGTGCTGGACGTTCTCAGAGGACTGGAGAGATCTCATGAACAGAGGTGTGGCCGAGTCTGCAGTCACCAGCAGCAGGGGACTGGTGCAAACTTCAGAGACCGAGCATTCACCGGAACGACAGCCCAGCCCATCTCAGCCGCACCACAGCAGGCACCAGTCCAGGCACAGAGGGTCTCCCACCACCCAGCTGTCCCGTGAGGTGGTTAGCCTGCTCCTCAACCAGACACCACTCAGGGATAATAGAAAGGGGAAGAGAGAAGAGAATTGACATTTATTCAAAGAAGACACAGTTACCCTGAGAGTAGCTGTTTGAAACCAGAAGAGGCTCAGCAACATTTACTTGGCAAGTCTGTTTCTTTGGCCTAGTGGAATAAGCTGGTGGAAAATACTACTATTTTTTCAACTTTCTCAGTAACAGAATTGTGGTTTTCAACTGGGTACATCGCCTCCAAACCAAAAGATTGGACTTCCCAACCTGCCTTGCCACTAGATATGACCAGGTAATTAAGTTTTGGCCAATAAGATATAAATGTAGCCCAACAGTTTTGTTCTTTTTGCTTAGGATTGCACTGGCTATCTGGCTACTCTTTTTTGGTTCCATATGAATTTTAAAATGGTTTTTTCTAGTTCTGTGAAGATTGTCAGTGGTAGTTTAATAGGAGTAGCATTCAATCTATAAATTGCTTTGGGCAGTATGGCCATTTTAACAATATTGATTCTTCCTATCCATGAGCATGGAATGTTTTTCCATTTGTTTGTGTCATCTCTGATTTCTTTGAGCAGTGTTTTGCAGTTCTCCTTACAGAAATATTTTACTTCCCTGGTTAGCTGTATTCCTAGGTTTTTTTTTTTTTTTTTCCTTTCTGGCAATTGTGAATGAGATTGCATTCCTGATTTGGCTCTCCACTTCAGTGTTGTTGGTGTGTAGAAATGTTAGTGATTTTTGCACACTGATTTTGTATCCTGAGACTTTGCTGAAGTTGTTTATCAGCTTAAGAAGCTTTTGGGCTGAGATTACGGGATTTTCTAGATATTTCCTACAGAGCTACAGTAACCAAAACAGCATGGTACTGATACAAAAAGAGGCACAGAGACCAATAGAACAGAATAGAGAACCCAGAAATAATGCTGCATACCTACAATTATCTGATTTTTGACAAACCTGACCAAAAAAAGCAACGGGGGAAGGATTCACTATTTAATAAATCTTTCTGCAATAACTGGCTAGCCATATGCAGAAGATTGAAACTGGACCCCTTCCTTGCACCATATACAAAAATAAACTCAAGATGGATTAAAGACTTAAATGTAAAACTCAAAACTACAAAAACCCTGAAAGACAACCTGGGCAATGCCATTCTGGACATAGGAACGGGCAGAAACTTCATGACAAAGATGCCAAAAGCAATTGCAACACAAGCAAAAATTGACAAATGGGATCTAATCCAACTAAAGAGCTTCTGCACAGCCAAAAAAATAAAAACTATCAACAGTAAACAACCTACAGAATAGGAGAAAATTTTTGCGCACCGTGCATCTGCCAAAGGTCTAATATCTAGCATCTACAAGGAACTTAAACAAATTTACAAGAAAAAAAATCCCATTAAAAGTGGGCAAAGGACATGAACACACACTTTTCAAAAGAAGACATACATGTAGGGCCGGGTGTGGTGGCTCACGCCTGTAATCCCAGCACTTTGGGAGGCCAAGGTGGGCGGATCATGAGGTCAGGAGATCAAGACCAGCCTGGACAACATGGTGAAACCCTGTCTCTACTAAAAATACAAAAATTACCCAGGCGTGATGGCAGGTGCCAGTAGTCCCAGCTATTCAGTCGGGAGGCTGAGGCAGGAGAATCACTTGAACCTGGGAGGCGGAGGTTGCAGGTTGCAGTGAGCTGAGGTCATGCCACTGCACTCCAGCCTCCTGGGCGACAGGGCGAGACTCTGCCTCAAAAAAAAAAAAAAAGAAAAGAAAAGAAAAGAAAAAAGAACACGATGTACATGCAGCCAACAAGCACATGAAAAAAAGCTCAAAATCACTGATCATTAGAGAAATGCAAATCACAACCACAATGAGATACCATCTCATACCAGTCAGAATGGCTACTATTAAAAAGTCAAAAAATAACAGATACTGGTGAGGTTGCAGAGAAAATGAAATGCTTATACACTTGGTGAGAGTGTAAGTTAGTTCAACCATTGTGGAAGATAGTGTAGAGATTCCGCAAAGATCCAAAAACAGAACTACCATTTAACCCAGTAATCTCATTACTGGGTATATACCCAGAGGAATATAGATCATTCTGTTATAAAGACACATACACATGTATGTTCATTGCAGCACTGTTCACAATAGCAAAGACATGGAATCATCCTAAATGCCCATCGATGATTGATTGGATAAAGGAAATGTGGTACATGTACATCATGGAATACTATGCAGCCATAATAAGAATGAGATCATATCCTTTGTAAGAACATGAATGGAGCTGCAAGCCACGCTGCAGGCCACTATCCTTAGTGAACTAACACAGGAACAGAAAACCAAGTACCATGTGTTCTCACTTATCTGTAGAAGCTAAATGATGAGAACACACATAGTTGGGGACAGCATACACTGGGGCCTATCAAAGGGTAGAGGGTGGGAGGAGGGAGAAGATCAGGAAAAATAACTAATTGGTACTAGGCTTAATACCTGGGTGACAAAATAATTTGTACAACAAAACCCCATGACACGAGTTTACCTATATAACAAACCTGCACATGTACCCCTAAATTTAAAATAAAAGTCAAATACATTTTTTAAAAAGATGTAAATAGAAATATTGTGTGAGACTCCCACAAAATCTCCTTAAAAGATTGTGGGCAGAGACTTCTCTTCTTCCTCCCTCATGCTGCCTGGAACCTGGCTGTGATGCTTGGCACTCCAGCAACCATTCTGGACCATGAGCCAATGATCACGCATTCTAAGGATGGAGAACAAATGGCTAGAAGCAGCTAGGGTCTCCAATGCCTTTGTGGTACCAACATATTAGCCCTGAACTTCCATCTCTAGGCTTAGGTTTTTAAACATAAAAGAGAAGTTAACTTAATCTTTTTTCCTTTCATTTCTCTGTTACTACAATACACAGCTGAAATAGTCCTAATACAGCAGCATGTGAGCTATATGACTTCAATAACAGCACATAAGAAAACAGAATTTTTAGATACCTAATATATAATGTAATATTTCTCCTGCAACAACAAATAAATCTTTTTATATTTTGTACCATGTTGGAAGTAGTTAGACTTAACTACAGTAGGGGCCAAAATTTATTTTTAAAATAACTATTAAAAACTGTCAAAACAGGTTAATTCCAGTCTTTTGGAGGACAAACTGACTTGATCTTACTGTCTTAAGAGGATGACAAACTATTCAACTGATTGCTCTGGTATAATGGAGATGTAACTCAATTTTTAACAATTCTATAAGTTTGTGAGCTGTGACAGTCTTAAATAGAACCTGAAAACCCGCCGGCCACTCTGAAAGCATTTCTCTGCGCCCACCTCCCCCAGCTTCTAAGATAAAGGTGTGCATAGGGTTCCAAGGAATTTCAATCATGTCATGATTGTTTCAAAACTGCATTTTGACACTTCTGGATACATTAGTCAGACTCACATCACACATTTTAGAATTTGCCCTTGCCTTTCAAAACTCAAGAAAATGTGCATGGTAGAAATAAGCAAAATAGGAGCTATTTCCCCCAAAGCTACCAAATCAAATAGTGGCCAAGATATTGCTGGCTATTTGGAATTATTTATGTGCCTGTGAGAATAAAGAATCTAAGATGAGGGTGTTTTTTTTATCCTAATGATAAATACAGATAGACCATAAAACTGCCTGTTAGCTGGCATAGACAATTGTATTAAAGGAAACCTTGTAAATTTCAAAAGCCTATGAACAAGATGTAGAAAATTGCCTACGTTTATGGTGCCATTTATCAAAAGACTTCCATAAGTGTTAGAAACTTATGTGTGTGCTCTTATGGGAAGAATTCACGTGGACCCTAAAATGAAACAAAATTCTTAAAAAAAAAAAAAAAAAAAAAAATCACAGCATCAACTCTAGCCCATTAAGAGGGAGTTTAAATGGGCTAGATTCAAGCCTTTATTATTAAATGACTCGCAAGAACATCAAAACCCTATCATTTATCCAGGTAAGGAGAGAAAATGAGACAAAATTTAACTGATTGGATTTGAAAAAACGCTGAGCAGCTATTTTGCAATATTGCGTTAAAAATACATAGGCTTTCTGATTCTGAGCTTTATTTCGATTCTACCAAAGCAGCATACAGTTTTTTTTTTTCAGAGCTGAAATGCAATGCCTTGGAATTCAAAGTTTGGCTGGAGTAAAGCTCTTAAGCCAATATCGGTACTGACAGAATAACAACAATAACAGTAATTATAATAGGAAGAAAAGCAAAATGTCAACATATCACCTATGTGATAATGGGGTCTCACTGCCTTGTCACGTATCCAGAGGACTCGGAATGTTATGCCACCTATTTGTACATTCCAAACTCCATAAGGCAGGGATTTGTATCATTTGATTCACGTCAGCATCCCATCCAACATCTAAAACAGTGCCTGACATATCATAAGAGTTCAAAACATATTTGCTGTACAAACAAACAAAGGAACAAATCAGAAGCCTTCTCATCAATAGAAATTGCCCAGTTTGGCTGGGTGCAGTGGCTCACGCCTGTAGTCCCAACACTTTGGGAGACTGAGGCAGGCGGATCACAAGGTCAGGAGTTCGAGACCAGCCTGGCCAACATGGTAAAACCCTGTCTGTACTGAAGATACATAAAATTAGCTGGGTGTGGTGGCATGTGCCTATAATACCAGCTACTCGGGAGGCTGAGGCAGGAGAATCACTTGAACCCGGGAGGCGGAGGCTTCTGTGAGCTGAGATTACACCATTGCATGGCAGCCTGGGCAACAGGGGTGAGACTCCATCTCAAAAAAAAAGAAAGAAATTGCCCAGCTCAGGTATGCAACCTGGGCTTCTAGTCAGACCTTATGGTACTTCTCAGGGTGACAAGAGGCACTGCAACTTAAAACCTCAGCTCTGGGGATGTGTTGCATCCTTGCTGCCATCTAGGGTGAGGACAATGGGTGTAACATCTAACTTCCCTGTGACTCAGGCTCCAGCTGTGCAGAGTAGGAAATAATTGCTGGTAGGCAGTTGAGTATTAAATGCTTTAATGTATATAAATCACTCAGCACAGTGACTTTCAGCTGGGGCCATTTTGCCTCCCAGGGGATATTTGGTAATATCTTGAGGCATTTTTAGTTCTCACAACTAGGAGTAGGGTGCCACTGGCATCCAGTGGATAGAGAACAAGGATGTTGCTCAACATCCTGCAATGCTTAGGATAGCTCCCTACAATACAGAATTATCTGTCTGATAATATGTCGTGAATGCCCAGGTTGCAAAACCCTTAGTGATGTGTCTTACTCAGAGAAAGGACTCAGTGGGTACTTAATATATTTAAGTAAGGAGTGACTCAAATGAGCAAGGAAAGACAAGGTGCTGTTTGTAAATTGATTTGTTTTTCCCCTGAAGTCTAGATTAGTGTCTTCTCAGTTCATCCTGGTCTAATCTCAACAACCCGCATCCCTAAGAAAGGTAGCCAGTCACACCCCAGCAGTCTAAATGGACCAGCATGTGGCTCCATGTGGCAGTATTCCTGTAGCCTCTGTTTGAAAATGCCTTCCTCCAAGTTTCCCCAGCTGATTTTAGAGAAAGATGTGCCTGGGACAGTGCTCTTGCCTGCAGAGCCACAAGGCAGGGTTTTAAACAGATTTATAGGAGGCTAAATACAGAGCAAGAAGTGCCAAGGAAACTGGAACCCTTCTGGCAAAAAAGTCAGTGCAGTTTTCTTGTAGGAACGAGGTTTTCCAATGTAGACACAAAGAAGTTATAAAGAATATCTTGTTCCAACTCCTAAGCTGGAATAGTGACAACCAAATTCCTACGGGCTGAACTGTGTTCTCCCTAAAATTACTTTGTTGAAGTCTTAACACCCAGTAACTCAGAATGTGATTGTATTTGGAGATAGGGTCTTCAAGCAGATAATTAAGATAATGAAGCCTTATGGTTGGGTTCTAATCCAATGTGACTGGTGTCTTTATGGAAAGAAGAGATTAGGACATACACAGTGACATCAGATATGAGCATGCACAAAGGAAAGACCACATGAGGACATGGCAAGATGGCAACCATCTCCCACCCAGAAGAGAAGGCTCAGAAGAAACCAACCTTACCGGCACCTTGATATTGGACTTTCAGTCTCCAGAACTCTAAAAAAATTAATGTCTGTGGTTTAAAGCCACCCAGTATGGGATATGTTGTGATAGCAGCCTCCATGTACCCATCATAGATGGTCTAGCACTAGTGGTACATACTGCTGACCCAAGGTAGAATGGGCCACAATTTTATTTCTAAAAAATTTTCTACAGGCCTGATTTTCCCTCATTATAACTGTTAACTCCTACTTGGAGTAGACAACTGATTCCAGAGCTCCTGGGTCCCCTGCTACCTTGGGCAAGTTACCTAATCTCTCCAGACTTCACTTACTGCATCTTTAAAATACTCATTCATTCGTGGATTCAACAGTAACTTTTTGAATCCTCATTTGCTAGACACTACATTAGACACTAGCAACATATTGGTGAATCAGAAGAAATGATTCCTACCTTCATGAAGTTCAGATTCTTTTTTTTTTTTTTTGAGATGGAGTTTCACTCTTGTTGCCCAGGCAGGAGTGCAATGGCACAATCTTGGCTCTCTGCAACCTCCGCCTCCCGGGCTCAAGTAATTCTCCTGCCTCTGCCTCCCGAGTAGCTGGGATTACAGGTGTCTGCCACCATGTACAGCTAATTTTATATTTTTAGTAGACACGGGGTTTCTCCATGTTGGTCAGGCTGGTCTTAAATTCCCAACCTCGGGTGATCCGCCCGCCTCAGTCTCCCAAAGTGCTGAGATTACAGGCATGAGCCACTGCGCCTGGCCTATGAAATTCAGATTCTAATGGGGGTAAGGGGATCAAAACAAAAGTAAACAGACAAAATTGTTACAAATAGTAGGGACCATGGCAATACCTCTTTCATTGGTTTGCTGTGGGGAATAAATGAGATAACACATGTCAAGGCCTTAGTGCAAAAACTGGTCCCTAGTCCATGCTTGATTAACTCCAAGTATTATAATTTTTGTTATAATCCCGCCCCAGGAAGAACCATCTTTCCAGCATTAAAAAGTAGCATACTGCTGACAAAATGATGTCCCCCCAGCATTTATTTACTGTCTCAAGGTAAGCATTATCTTCAAAACCAAAAGCCACATGTGAACAGCAGTTGGGGTTGGGGACAGGGGGAGGGATTTAGGACTATCATCACTAAGAGCACAGGAAGGCTCTGGAGTCTGAGAGGACTGGGTTTAAATCACAGCTCACTGTGCATTAGCTATGTGATCCTAGGCATATTATGTAGCTTCTCCCAGGCTTGGCTTTCCCGTCTGTAAAATGGGCTAATAATGATGCCACAGGTGGGTTTTATGAGCAGCTAATGAAATGATGTATGTAAACCATTTAGCATAGTTCCTGTTGCATAGTAAACTCTGGGTACACATAATATACTTTCTAAGTTATAAAATTAGGGTAGTTCAATTCATCTCCAAACACATCTTGGAGTGCATTTTCAAGGGTCTGTCCGGATTCCCTTAGCCTGTTTTTGCTCCTTCACTTCCTATAACACTCATTTAAAAAAAAAAAAAAACTTGCTAGCACCTCCTGTTTCCTCTCAAACCACCATATCTTGTGCCTACTGGGATCCACTGTCCTCTGGCTTCTCTGTCACTCCATTGCTTCAGTCACTGTTGTCTACAAGTTGATGAATGGTTGTAATTGCAAACAAAGTCTGCCAGTCATTGCAATAATCTCAGGATGAATCACAAGGAGTAAAAGTGAGTATGGGGACACTTACAGATAGTTTAGTGTAAGTCTTTTTAAGAAGCTGTGCAACTGGACCCAGGTTAGACTCCTTTGATGATACAGGAACTATGCCTTATATGTATGCATATGGGTGCACATGTGGGTGAGTACACGTGTGCACACACATAGCCTTCCTGTCCCCTCCCTATAGAGTAGCCCTGCAGGCTCCAGAAACCAAAAGACAAACAAGCCAAGAATTAGAGATCTACAGACATCCCAGGAGATAAAGATCTACTGGGGGACTGTCAACCCAGATGTCAGAACTGCTTGAGTTTTATAATCTGTCATGTGCAGGTGATTTGAAAGCAGCCTTTGATGACATAAAGAATAATTCCAGCTTAAATAAAATGCCATGCATCAATTCCTCTATTTAATGCAGGAAGGACTTTAAAACAGGAATGCAGGGACATTTTCCTGGAGAGTAAAGGGCCACTTGACTTGTCTCGTTTCTGTTTTGTTTGGTTTATACGTGGCTTTAAGAGAGGAAAAACCCCTGCCCACTCTGTTCAACGTAAAATCCACCCTCTTCCCACAGCCTCCTGAGCCACAGTGGGCCCACCACCTGCCCCAGTTAGCACCCAGTTTGAGGCCAGAGGAGATCAGGCCATCTCACAAGCTAGACTTCAACCCAGATGTGGGAAGAGCAGCAATCTACAGCTAAATTGTAAACCAGACAGAAAAACTAATCAACTCTTAGTAATGAGGGTAGCGGCCTCATCACTGGATCTGTGCCTGCCGCTGCAGGAGAAGAGGGCTCTAGGCTATAAATTGATATATGAGAGCAAAGAAAATCAGTCCCAATAACATGAGCAGCCTGATGCAAACTCCTGCTGAGAGACAGCACCTATCCAGGGCCCGGGAAACTCATTCTTTCGGCTACTTGATGTTACCCCTAAACAGATTTTCTCGCATTGTCTGTGTGTGTTTGGGGAGAGACTGTAGTTACCAGGCCACTACTAACCTATTCTCCTATCCTCCTATCTAAGGCAGAGCACTACACCCTTTGACCTTGCAATTCTACTTCTAAAAATTCATCAAGATACGTGGATAAGAACAGTCATTAATTTATTGCTAATAACAAAAATTTGAAAATAATCCAAAACATCTATGCATAGAAGGAGTAAATATAGTATGAAATGCCATGTGGCTATTTTAAAAATTGGATGTAGATCTGTACTTATTAACATGGAATTGGGTAACAATAACATTTAAATTAAAAAGACAAAATATTACATATGACACTGCCCCATTTATGTTAACACATGTGCAGGCATTTGCATATACATACATTTGTTTTTAAATAACAAATAAGTTTGGAAGAAAGTAAGTATATCAAATTGTTAACAGTGTCTATTTCTTTTTTTTCTTTTTCTTTTTTATTTTTTTGAGATGGAGTTTCACTCTTGTTGCCCAGGCTAGAGTGCAGTGGCGCAATCTCAGCTCACCGCAACCTCTGCCTCCTGGGTTCAAGCGATTCGCCTGCCTCAGCCTCCTGAGTAGCTGGGATTACAGGCACCTGCCACTGCGCTCAGCTAATTTTTGTCTTTTTAGTAGAGACAGGGTTTCACCATCTTGGCCAGGCTGGTCTCGAACTCCTGACCTCGTGATCTGCCTGCCTTGGCCTCCCAAACGTGCTGGGATTACAGGCGTGAGCCACCACGCCCAACCAACAGTATCTACTTCAGGCAGGTGAGATTAGGGCTGCTTTATATTTGCTTCATATTTTGCATTATCCAATTTTCTTCAAAAAAAAACATTGATAACCTGAAACAAAGTTTGTTCCTTTCTTACAGAAAATAAGAAAGGAGTACAAGGATTTGTGTAAATGTAACATCTTGCCAAACATAAAGTCTGGGGAATGTGACCAGGTTCCCAGCTTTGTCAGGGCGAGCCTGAGTTTCGGTTACCAAATTGAAAGGGACCACGTCTTGCCAGCTCTGCTAAGTCATTGCTAAGGTGTCTGCCAATAATGACTGGCCACTTAGGGGCATTTGCAGTTTAGAAGTGGGTGGGGGAAGCCAATGTGCAAATATTCCAGAGCAGACTTTTTGTGGTTCTTGTAAATCTCCCCAATCCACAGGGATGGGTGTTCTTTCTCCCTACCCCAACCCACCATGTTGATTTTGTTGGCGGTACATGCCTGTCACTTGACTCCAAATAGGCAAGTTAGCGTCCATCTTCTGGAGGCTTGAAATTTAGACAGAGAAAGAATTGGTGTCACGGGTTGAACTGTGTCTCCTGAAAATCCATATGTTGGAATCCTAACCTCCAGCTCCTCAGAATGTCACCTTATTGGAAATAGGGTTGTTGCAGATATAACTAGTCTGGATGAGGTCATTAGGATGGGCCCTAAACCAATGACTGGTGTCCTTACACAAGGAGAAATTTGAACACAGACACATGTACTCAGGGAGAACATCATGTGAATGTGAGGGCAGAGATGGAGGCGATACTGCTACAGGCCAAGGAATACAAAAGTTGCCAGAAAACCAGTGGAGAGAGGGGCATGGAACAGATTCCCACAGCTCTCCGAAAACCAACCCTGTGGACACCATGTTCTTGAGCTTCACACCTCCAGAACTGTGAGACAACAAATATCTGTTGTACTTTAAGCCACCCAGTCTGTGATACTTTATTATGGCCACTCTAGCAAACTAATACAATTGGTCTCTGTAGGTATCCAGAACTATAATACATAAGCTCCAGAGATGAATCAGCAGGATACATGTGTCCACTGAACCCAAGATGGAAGAAAACCCATAGGCAAAAGCGGGCACAAGAGATGCACAAGAAATCCTAAATCCCTCCTAAGCCTATTTCTGGTTCCTTCCTAAGGTCTTATTTCCAAGGTATGTTCATCAAATCCCACATTCTGCTTGAGCTAGTGCTAGAGGATTTCTGTTTCTCCTAACTGATACCTCAGGGGACTGACTACTTATAGATCTTGAATCTCCAATCCACAATAATAGTAACAGAGCAGACCACTAGCATGTAGAATAACATCTTATTGGATAAGAGAATCCATAAGTATGCAAATACATTTATCTGACACAAACTGATCAGTAGCCACAAATCCAAGAAGGTGGGTGCTTTAAAATTCACAGGAACTTCTAGGTAGAATGAGACTGCCTAGAAATAAGAAGGGAAGAAGGAGACACTATTTGGTGTCAAAATTAGACAATATCAGACACAATTAGATATCAGATCTGGCTGTGAGCCAAAAGACAGAACAAAATGGGACCAGTCTGTAGTTTCGCTCTCTGCCCCTATACCCTTCCTCCTCTCCTTTGGTAAGTCACCCTCTCTCTACCCCTCCCCCTTCCAACCACATGATTTTGTTGCAACTTCCAATGACAATTCCCATTCGCCCTCGCCCTAGGGCCATTCACACGTTTCATGCCCCCCTTCCCTGGCCGTAGTGATTACTTCAGTAAAAATCTATGATCCAAGTCCAGCCTGTCAGAATCTTTCTCTTAGATTTTGTGCACTGTCAAGCTGTCAGCTCACATGGCCTCTTTTGGATTTATGAAGTGGTAGAAAGAGAAGAAGAGGAAGAGAGAAGACAGACAGACGCTTGATGGTTTTGAAGCTCCTGAATCCTGGCATCTCCAGGCTAGTTAGGCCTCTGCTCTTGGCTGCAGTTATTTCAAGTTGGTTTTCTGTTGCTTACATCCCAAAGGCTCTGATTTGTAAAGAGAGGATATAAGGCTTTATTCATGCCAAGAATGATGAACACTGCCCATACCCCAAGACAGCTGAGCAAACTGCCCCCTTCTGGGGAGTCTCAGAGTGAAGGACCCCTCTCCTGTGGGTGGCTGCATCACAGAGGGTGGCCCCTCTACCTTGACTGAGGCTGCCAGTGGGGTGGGCAGCAGACCTACAAACAGGTTATGGCATTGGAAGCGGTCTTGCCTGAGAGCTCTGCCCACGAGGAGTGCTGCAGTGGATGGCTGCAGACTGACAAATCAGTCTTCCCTTTAAAGCATTTGATCCCAAGAGCTGCAGAAAGGAGGTATTAGTAGATAACGCTGGAACAGTCACAACAGAGACAGACAAGGGCTGAGCCACAATAACATGAGGTGGAGCAGAAAGTCAGCTCCTGACTGAGCACCCTGTAGAACTGCTGTTGACAGAAGCAGCATAGCACAATGGCCACTAGAGCAGACCCAGGCTCAAACCCGGGCAGTTCCACTTCTAGGGGTATGATTTATGTGACCTCTCTGAGCCTCAGTTTCCTCATCTATATAATGGGAACCTGAGGCCAACCTCAAAGAATTGTCATGAAAATTAAATGAAATAATGGTGTATAAAGGTGACATCTCAAATCAGAGAGAAAATAGGGGTTTTCAGTAAATGGTATTAGGATAACAGGATAGCCACCAGAAACATACAAAGAAATACATACATCTTGTACCAGAATAAATGGCAATAGGTCAAAAATGAAGCTTTAGATGTACTAGGAAAAAAAAACATGTGAGTATGTGTTGGTAACATCACAATGGGAGGCATCCTTCCAATACAGTACAAAACCTGGAAGAAAAAGTTCAGTTACATCAAATGTTTTAAAGTTAGCACAGCAAAACCACATATATAAAGCTTAAAAAAACCAACTGACAAATGAGGGAATATCAGCAACTCACATCGCGGACAAAAGATTCACCTCTCTCATGAACAGGAACTTCTAGAAATGGAAGTCAAAGAGATAAGCCAAAGCAGAGAGAAAATACAAATGCAAAACGCAAATAATCAAACACACAAAAAGACGTTCACTCACAATAAGATAAGTGTCTGTTTTAACTAAACCGAGGCGGCAGTTTTTGCCTAGCTCCCTAACAATGACGCAGAAGTCAAAGAACTCAGTGTGTTGTGGGGAACAGAAATGTGTCCGCTGCCCTATAAATAAATAGACTGACCGCCACGCAGGAC
Organism: Papio anubis; assembly: GCF_008728515.1. NCBI lineage: Eukaryota > Metazoa > Chordata > Mammalia > Primates > Cercopithecidae > Papio > Papio anubis. The sequence continues at coordinate 66,781,614 of NC_044977.1, forward strand.
ACGTTGGCAATATCTACCCAAAATGATAAAGACATATACCTATTGACAGGCCAGGTGCAGTGGCTCATGCCTCAAATCCCAGCACTGGGAGGCTGAGGTGGGAAGATCACTTGAGGTCAGGAGTTTGAGACCAGCCTTGACAACAAGGTGAAACCTGGTGTCTACTAAAAATACAAAAATTAGCCAGGCATGGTGGCAGGTGCCAGTAGTCCCAGTTACTTGGGAGGCTGAGGTGGGAAGATCACTTGAACCCGGGAGGCACAGATTGCAGTGAGCTGAGATGGCGGCACTGTACTCCAGCCTGGGCAACTACAGCAACTCCGAGGAAAGAAAAGGAAGGAAAGGAAAGAGGGAAGGAAAGGAAGGAAAGGAAGGGAAGGGGAAGGGAAGGAGAAAGAAAGGGGAAGGGGAAGGGAAAGGGAAGGGGACAAACACCTATTGACTTGGCAATTCCCCTTCTAGGAGTTTCCTACAGATCTACTGGCAATGGAAATGTCTTCACACAAGAGGTTTTTCATTGCGGCATTATTTCTATTTGTAAACAAACAATTTCAACAGTTATTAACAGAAGACTAAACAAATTATGTTAATCCAAACAATAGGATATAATGCTGCCCTCCCCAAAATAAAAATGAATGGGTGCTTTTATGTTCTTCCCTGGAAAGAACCACAAAATCACAGCACATCGTTCAACGAAAATGCTGAGTCTGGAGCAGGTATAGAGAATGCCTCTGTTTGTGTTTAAAAAGTAAAAGAGGGCGGACGTGGCGGCTCACGCCTGTAATCTCAACACTTTGAGAGGCTGAGGCGGGCAGATCACAAGGTCAGGAGATAGAGACTATCCTGCCCAACATGGTGAAACCCTGTCTCTGTTAAAAATACAAAAATTACCTGGGCGTGTTGGTGTGTGCCTGTAATACCAGCTACTCCGGAGGCTGAGGCAGGAGAATCACTTGAACCTGGAAGTTGGAGGTTGCAGTGAGTCAAGATGGCACCACTGCACTCCAGCCTGGTGAAAGAGCAAGACTCTGTCTCAAAAAAAAAAAAAAAAAAAAAGTAAAAGATAGGGTATAGAATACAAATATTTGTTTATGTATGCATAAGACATCTCTGCAGGGATATACAAAAATAGTAACACAGTTGTCCAGGGGCAGGAATATTCATTTATGCTTCTCTGAGTTGTGACTCTGTTACCTATTTTTTAAAAATAAAATATAAAAATGAAATGAAACAAAAAGAAGAGGTAAGGATATACAGCTCTCAGTGCAGTGCCTGGAATGAAATAAGTTCTCAGCAAGTATTGGTGGCTTTTGTTACAATAATAATTACCATCATCACGGGAGCCTTTATCAGACACTCAGACTCCTGCTGTGTCCTCGGTAATAGCCCTGATATCATGGGATGTCCTGTATTCCTTAGATGTTCTCCTTATGCTAACTTCCCTCTACCCTTCCCCACTATCACCCAAGGAAACCAGTTCATCACTTTATTCCTCTCGATCTGAAGGAGCCTGCCATCTATGCAAGGTAGATGTAGGGATGTTGACAAGCACGAGACAATGAAATGCAAACTTCTGGGTTCTCTTCTTACCCAAACCCACCCAAGCCACCTCTGCCAGCACACCGGTCATCCTGTGCACACAGAGGATTTCTTTAAGGGAAGTCCTGGCACAGTGCGGTGGGAAGGCAGAGCACACTGCTTCCCATCTGCTTTCCATACATGGTCCCTGTTCCATCAGGTATAAAACTCTGCTAGCAAGAAAGAGGCGATTTTACAGATGGAGAGTAGACACATGGGCCACTTGCTGAGGCTTTGCTCCTGTCGCTACTCTATCCCCACACCCCCATACCCGCTCTGACAGGTGTGCGGCCATGAGGCGCATAGGAAGAAAATGTATTCCGGAGCACTTTGTAATTTTAAAATACTGTCTTTGCAAGGTACTACTGTAAACCCCTACAGAACAGGTGTTACATCATACATGTCTTCTGTATTCCTCCTAGAATTTAACTTCGCGCTAATCAATGCATAGCAGTTCCTCAGTAAATGCTGCTTAGTTAAATCAAAGTGCAGCACAAATCAGTGATGCACATTACAGGCCAGTTGGAAGATTCAAAGGTCTTTACATGGCGCTTTCTAACCCTGAGTAGAATATTTTTATGCAACATAAGCAATTTCCAGGTCTGGTCAGGAAAACGTTACATCTTTTTATGTATACGCACTCATTCAGAAACATGTGTGGTAGAAAATGGGAGGAATGCATTCTCCACTCTGTTAGGAGACAATTGCAGTGGAAGCACTGGTGACAATGGATTCTTGGTACCTCCTTCCTGTTGATTGGATTGTGCCTCGGAGGTGCTCAGGGGATCATTTCTGGAGGCCAGGCCTTGAAGCATTCCTTCGATGCTTCCTGGGATTTTATAAGCCTCTTATTTCCAACATAAAAATCTCTGCCTGCTTAAAATACCTGGAGTAGTTTCCTTCCCTTGCCCTGGTCCCTGATTGATCAGTTCTCAATGGAATTGCCTTACTCATATTTGCACATTCAGTGGCCAGCACAGTATCTGGCAGCAGGTGCTCAATAAATATTTCCTGAAAGCTAATGAAATTAAAATATATGTGTAATTTCTTGGCAACCAGAGATTTATTAGTACTACAGACCATCCAAGCATGTCTGGTCTCCTATGTTTAGCTTTCAAACCCAGGTCTTGGTATGAGATATCCTGCTGTTTGGGAAAACAATGTAACTACGTTTGACAAAAGAAATCCAAAATCTCTGAGGGACAAGGGGCACCTTTTCTTATACAAACATTGACCCATGGTTTATATAAGCACAGGCACTGATAACACACACTGGCGTTATTAACAAAAGAAAATTCTATGATCCTGACATGGTCTAGTGATTTAGCACCTGCAGGTAACTTTTATTCTGAATCTTAATTTACTACCCACTGGTGACCCTTGTATAAAAATCAGGACAGGGGAGATTTGATCTTGCATGTAAATTTTATGTTTTGTCTGCTGGCAGATTTATGGTTTGGGCTGCGCCCAGCACATTCAATGAGGGAGAGCCACATAATGGCCATACGTGTCATCACCCAGCACATTAAGCTGCCTTGCAATATCCCAGATTACAGTAGTACATTGCAAAGCATGGCCATTTGAAGGTAATTCGTTCCAAATTCAACTTGGATTGCTTTTCCTCTAAAACAGACAGAGGGCTATGCAACAAGATCATCAGTGTGTGTCTCCATCCTAAAAATGAATTTCTTGTTTTTGGAGTGCTTTCAACAAGAGGCCAGGATACTCAATCCATAGAGAGGATAGAGTGAGAGAGAGATCGAGATATCTCGAGAGAGAGATCCTTGTAAGATCACTTGCCCCACACAAAAGAAAACACAAATGCCACAGAGACAGCTGAACAGAGTGAGTAAGAGAATGGATGTTCAGGCCATTCAGATCTGGGGTCCTAACTCTAACTCAGCAGGGTGTGCCATGGGCGGGTAACTCCACTCCCTGAAGCCTCAGTTGCCCAAGTGTGCTGTGTACTTGCCCTCAGGCTCATTGTGAACATTTATGGTGCTATGTACCCAATGCTTAATCCAGGATGAGTACGCGGTGTGAGGGATGATTCATTTTTTCCCTGCCTAGTCAGTTCTTCTCGAACTCTTTCCACTAAACAACTTAATGGCAAACAAGAGTCTGCTTGTTTTCCTGGAGAAATAGACGGCAGCTTTTCTGGGGTCAGAACCTACAGTGACCCATGAAGAGCTCTGACTTATTTGAAGTCTGACATTTATTTTTAAACATCAGATATACTATTATAATGTATCTGTACTTGCTTTAAGGAGACTATGTGATTAAAATGGACACTCCAGGAGTGGTTATGTGGCACATGCATAGGTTCAAAATGTGAGCTGTGCAATCATGATGTGTGCTTTTCTGTCTATGTGTGCATATTATACTTCAATAAAAAGTTATTTTAGGGCCGGGCACGGTGGCTCGCGCCTGTAATCCCAGCACTCTGGGAGGCTGAGGCGAGCGGACCACGAGGTCAGGAGATCGAGACCATCCTGGCTAACATGGTGAAACCCCGTCTCTACTAAAAATACAAAAAAATTAGACGGGCGCGGTGGCACGTGCCTATAGTCCCAGCTACTCGAGAGGCTGAGGCAGGAGAATGGCGTGAACCCGGGAGGTGGAGCCTGCAGTGAGCCGAGATCGCACCACTGCACTCCAGCCTGGGCGACAGAGCGAGACTCCGTCTCAAAAAAAAAGAAAAAAGAAGTTATTTTAAAAATGACTCTTCAGGAAAATACCCTGGGTTTATTCCGGAACTCTGAGGAGACCCCTAGGGTAACCCTCCCTTGTTCACAAAGCTTGTCACAAAGGAAGCAAAATCTGCATTGAAGTGACAGTATTACTGGGGAAAACAGTAAGGCTTCTTCACGTCATGGGGGACATGGTAGAGTCAGGAGTTTATCACAGCAGATGTGAACTGGTGCTGACTGCCAATTCCCAAACACTCATTTGGAAGCTCACAGTTCAGGCAATTAGGGCTGATTCTGTGCTGTATTTGAAATACAGGATTTTTTTTTTTTTAACCAAAACTCATCATCCACGACCATTGAGTCAATGCGCTGGTTCATTTTTTCCAGTGGCTGACCTTTAAGTGTCAATTATAAAGTTTCATCCTTTTTTCCCCCTTTTTGACATTACCCCCTTGGGAAGGAAAGAATTCAGGGCTAAGAAGAGTACAGAATTTGAGGCCAGAATTTGATTAGAAACTGCAATTATAAAATCTCTAAGCCCAAACACCATAAACAAATTTCGAAGAACCCATTAATATCAATAGCACAGATTCCCAGGCCTAAATGTGATTTTATAAAATTCCTGAAAAGATAATTCATAACATTATTATGAGGGCATGGGGTTGTATGACCTTTAAGATTCCATCTAGCTCTCAATGTATATGGAATATATTGATCTTGACATAATGCCTAGGCCACTGTGTCCCAAAATGTTTTATTAAAAAAAGTGTGGGGGTAGGTGAAGCTCATGTGAAATACATTTGAGATATGCAACACCTTATCTTCTGCTCCCAGAGCTATGCGAGTCATATTAAAGGCTCTGAGAAGTCCTGCAGCAAGTAACTATGTTTAATTTTCTTTAACCCAGCATTTTCCTAACTTATCTGATATGTAATACCAAAGAATCATCTAGAAATTGGGGAAATGCTAAGTTCACCCTGGTGAGCTGCTTTACTAGTTGCCACATTTAGTGTGGAGCTTCTAAAGCAGGATGCTAATGCAATGGCCTCCAGGCCCCATGTGGCACATATTCATGCATCCTATGGCTCTCTGGAGTTTTGAATTTTTACTTGTGAATTTTATATTACACTGAACTCTTCGGGGCAAGTTGTTATCATAGGTCTCCTTGGGCTGACAGTGATTATACTGTAACTCCATAGTCCCACAGAAAGTGGAGCTGTCAGAGACTGTGAATAACAGTCATTCCATATTTGGTTGAAAGTGGGAAACAGGCTGAACTGAAAAAAGAGCTCACATTTGCACAAACAAAATCTAAGAAGCTCTTGCCTTCTGCCTCTCCACTTACTTTTTCTCCTTATTCTTCTTCTAAACCTCCTTTTACCCCATTTCCCTCCTTTCCTTCCCATCCTATTTACCCAGTACATCTTTAGCAATGCCAGGGGGTGGTAAAGTTTCTCTGTGAAGGGATCAGATGGTAAATATTTTAGGTTTTGCAAGGCCATTTGGACCCTGCTGTAACTACTGATTCTGCCAGTGTAAGGTGAAAGCAACCATAAATAACACGCAAACAAATGAGTGTGGTTGCGCTCCATTCAACTTTATTTGCGAAAACGGGTTGTGGGCCAGATTTGGCCTATGTGCTGTAGTTTGCCAATCCTGGATCTATGCTTTAACTGGCCGTGCTAAGGAAGTCAAATATGTTTCTTCATGTTTTTTAACTTCTTGAATGATATTACCCATTTTCCTGTTGCTAATCCATTCCCAATGCTCTTCTGTAAAACCAATTCTCATTTCAAAGCTGATTCCAAATCCCACCTCCACCAGAGAGCCTCCCAGAACTGCCCCCAGCCACCTACTCTCAATTAGTCTTTCCCCTCACACGCCTAAGTCAATGTAAATCAACATAAATCATAGTACTTCATACTCTGCCTTTTCTTAGAATTTAAAATATTTTGTCTATTTCAAATGCATGCATCTCTCATGCCTGTAGCTCAAGCCTTACACGCACAGTTTTCTCTCAGTAGATTCAAATGCCTGAAATTCTGATTTAATTTTTTTAAGGAGAAACATTTCTAGGAATAAAAATTAATTTAAAAAACCTAAATAAGGATGCTTTTTGCATGAGGTGCTTGATGAGCATTTTCTTGGAATTGATGGGTGCTGCAAGGGAAAGTAGCATGAAATGGAAAATAATTTGGAAGAATGTAAGAAGTACCTTTCTCCTCTCATGCCTCCAAAACATATGCCCTACTTATGCCACTGTAGTGTGAGCACTAGGGCTTCTGAGAAATACCAACTAAATGTATTCTAACAAGGACTCAGTCATAACTCCTAAAAAGCAATGTCTTCAAAGGAAAAGCAAGGGACGTTCACCTTGCAAAACCATCAAAACTATTCCCACAGATGTCACGTGAGCCCCCATTTATCTGACTTAAAAGAAGTAGGGTCTGCTGGGATTCGAATCCTCTGGTTCCAGAGAGAGAAGGTATTACACCAAGACCTGCTTTAGCACGTGGCTTAAGAGGCACGCCACTGGAATGCGCCTTGGCCCACTCGGTTTTGAACTAAACCTTCTCCTCCCTCCCAGATGCAAATGAGGTCATTATTGAGGCTTGGTTCCCCAGGATGAATGGATGGGCTGGCTGCTGGGAAGGTAGGGGGCACCGAGGAAAGAAAGCGGGGAGCCAGCTCTCCAAAGAGCAAAGACAGTTGTGGCCAGCCTGGATTAGGCTGTCAGAGTCACCATGGAGGGTGACAGCCTCACCTGTTGGTGACACTGCTTCTGTAAAAATGCTGTAGCCGTGGTGTGTTCTCAAAAGTGCTTGCTGGCCAGGCGCGGTGGCTCACGCCTGTAATCCCAGCACTTTGGGAGGCCGAGGCGGGCGGATCACCTGAGGTCAGGAGTTCAAGACTAGCCTGGGCAACATGGTGAAACCCCGTCTCAAAATACAAAAATTAGCAGAGTGTGGTGGTGCACACCTGTAGTCCCAGCTACTCGGGAGGCAGAGGTTGCAGTGAGCCAAGATCACACCTCTGCACTCCAGCCTGGGTGACACAGCAAGATCCGTCTCAAAAAAAAAAAGTACTTGCTTTGCTTAGGGTAGGGCATGGTATTGAGGGGTGGGGGCCTGGAGTCTAGTTCCTGCTTACTGTGTAACCCTTGAAAAGTCATCCGACCTCTCCATCTACGTTTTCCTCATCTATCAAATGCAAGGTGAGCACCTATTCTCCAGGGTTGTATTCATAGATGTAAAAGTGCCTAGAATTGTGCCTCTTGATGTCTCAATCTCCTCACATGTAAAGGGGGGTTAATGATGACATCTGATTCAAAGCCATTGTTGAATTAATATAAGTGCCTAGAACAGTCCCTGGTCCATGGAAAATGTGATATAAATGTTCACTATTATTAGTGATGATTAACAGGTAGGTAATTGTGTGATGATCAAGAGCAGGGGTGGGCAGAATTTTTCTGTAAATAGCCAAATAGTAAACATCTTAGGCTTTGCAAACCATACAGTTTCTGTTGTAATTAATTACTCTACTTTACTGTTATGTAGTGAAAGTAGTTCAGACAGAACATAAACAAATAACGAAAACTTTGTTATAATAAAACTTTGTTTACGGACACTGACATTTGAATTTTATATCACTTCACCTGTCACAAAATATCATTTTTTTGATTTTGTTTGTTTGTTTGTTTTTGAGACAGTCTCGCTCTGTTGCCCAGGCTGGAGTGCAGTGGCGCGATCTCAGCTCACTGCAAGCTCTGCCTCCCGGGTTCACGCCATTCTCCTGCCTCAGCCTCCTGAGTAGCTGGGACTATAGGCACGTGCCACCGCGCCCATCTAATTTTTTTGTATTTTTAGTAGAGACGGGGTTTCACCATGTTAGCCAGAATGGTCTCGATTCCCTGACCTCACGATCCACCTGCGTCAGCCTCCCAAAGTCCTGGGATCACAGGCATGAGCCACTGTGCCCAGCCCATGCTTTTGATTTTTCCAAAGCCAGTTTTTACCATTCTTAGCTCGTGGGCCATACAATAAAACAGGCGGGGGCTGGATTTGACCTGTGGGCCATAGCTTGCTGACTCCTGATTAAGACTGAAGGTTCTAGAGTGATCCCTAATATGTGACCTTGAGTAACTCCAAGCCTCAGTTTTCTTAGCTCTGAAATGGGATAATAATATCCCCTACCTCCTAAAGTTACTATAAAAATTGACTGAATTAATATGAAAAGGTCATCATGATCCTTGGCACATAATAAGTGTTCAATAAATGTCAACTCTTATCATGAACAAACTTTAACCAGGTTTAAACGTGCACTACACAGCCACTTTCTTAGTGGCAACACCAAAACACCAGTCTCATCACAAGAACAGGACCAGGTTGTCACCATTTCCAATGTTGTTAGCATTGACCAGGCAGTGTTAGCAACCAATAATTTGATGTCTCCAAATGAAAAGTGATTCTCGGCATCCATGAATACTGTCCTTTAGACAGTCTGGAATTGGTCAGTTACAAACTACAGAGTGCACGTCCCCAACACTAAATCCCTGGGAATGTGAATGGTCTGCAGGTGATAGAAATCACTTGAGAATGGACTCACACTCGTCCTCACTTTGGAGCAACTTGGAATTTCTAAAACACCAAACTCTGCACACTCCAGACAAAATATCAAAATATCAACTAGTCAAGCAGCCAGACCCTATTTTCCTGTCTTCTTGAGATCTAGTTTGAGTTGTTCCTTCAGGTGGGAACATTTTAGGCTGTTTTTGGTGGTGGTGGTTGTTATTGCTTTGGTTGTTTTCTCTTTTTCTCTCCCTTTGAAAACATCAAAGCAAAGCCCAGCCTACCGTACGATTTATGGGATAATTAGAATCTGATTGCCTGCCAAGTCTCCCTGAGTCTTTAGATGCTCAAGCAGACCCATTCTTTAATGTTCTGGCCAAACTTGAGTCTCAGGCAGAAAATTCATATTTTTTTTTTTTAAGTACACATTTCAAGATTAAATCCTACTAATTCAAATTGAGCCAATATTAGCACATCTGAGGAGGTGAGAGGAGGGTCTAGTTTGTGGAAATCTGGACCATGAATCCTCCTCATCAGAAAAGGGTAGCAGAGAGATTATTTTCAAACAAATAAGAAAGGGTGAAGGGAAGAGCAGAACTAGGGAGGGATTATTTTAAGAAAGACTTGAGGCTCATCCAATAATCTGTCTCCCTAAAGCACTCCAGGTAGTAGTAAAGGTAGTAACCACAGCAAGAGTAATAATAATACCTGATGTGGACAACTGACATCATAAATCTTGTATAAAATGTGAATGAATATTTCTTTACAAACACTTGCTGTTTTATATTTTAATCCATCTGTAATATGCACTCCCCTTTGGAACAGTCCGTGCCATGTATAAGGCAGCCCACAATCAGCCCCTAACAGCAACACACAGCCACACTCCACTCAGAAGCCCTGCCAGTAGAGAAGTGCTGGAGAACCATTGCCCGATCCACAGGGAGCTCAGGGCTTCCAGCACCTGGGATTCAGAGAATGGCACCCCTCTCTCATGCTCTCTCAGTCACTAAAGGGTTGCTGGGCTCTGCGTCTGGCTGCCAGCACTGCCCCAGATGCGAAGGGACTCTTGTGAATCCTGACAGTTGCAATGGTATGGACAGGTGTCTGATTACAAATCACACGGCCATTATTTACCAGGCCACATCTGAGCACCCCTCAAATTACAAAGACAGGCAAACAAATGGGAGACAAAGCAGATTGCACTTCTCTCAGGCGGGGCTTTATTTAAAAGGTATCTTGCCTCCATAATTCATTAAGCCAAAGCTTGGTTTGGGCCAGCTTGGAACCCGAAATGGTTATTACAGAGCAACAGCAGATCAACTGCTCTCCCTTCTGCCAAGGCGGAAGGGACCAGTCTGCCTTAAAAGCAACAAGAAAATGTTGAAAAGTTGCGTTCTGACTCAATATAGCTCTGAATTGTGTTTCATTATTTAGCAGTAAAAGGAGAAAATATTTTAAAGACTCAGTTTCCCTGTAACAGCAAAAACTTGGAAGTAATTTAATATCTACTAATATGGAAATGATTTAAAGAACTATTTACAATACCATGAAATGCCAGGCTGCAGTTAAGAGGAGTGAGAAAAAACTACATTAATGCTGAAGAGAAACCTCTAAGACATACTGTTAAGTGAAAATATATACATTAAAAGTGGAAGACGACAATTTTAAGAACAAGATATTCTAGCACAATGTGAATGTACCTAATGCCATTGAACTGTGTGTATATTTAAAACTGGTTGATGGTAAATTTTGTTATGTGTATTTTATCTCAGTGTTTCATAATTTTAAAAGACAAGGTGTTCTTATAATATCATCTATAAAAAAGCCATCATATGTATGGCTTAAGCATATGAATGTGTAGATGAATGTCAACAAGGCCAGATATTGACCTCCAGAGAGAGGACGTGAATTGAGGATAGAAACAGCACAGAATTTAGCTTTGGCAGCATTATATGATTGTCTTATAACAAGAACATAGCCATAGATACTATACTTAATAAATAATTTAAATGAAACCTGCAAGTGAAGATCAAGTTTCTTCTCTAAGACAGGGGTACTAAACTAGGTCAGCATTTCAACCATTTCTTCCTTTAATAGTGATATCCATGGCATTGAAAGATTTGTGTCTATGGAATTACTGTAATTACTAGACATCAAGTTGATCCCACGCAATTCTCCTTGGTCTAATTTCTTGAAAAATATTATTTAACAAATATTTATATGGTGTTTGCTGTGTGCCTGATACTGTTCCAAGTGCTTCACAACTGTCAGCTCATTTAATTATCACACCAACACAATGACGTAGGGCTATCATTGCCCCCACTTTACAGATGAGGAAAACAAAGCACAGAGAGGTTAACGAACTTATCCAAGGCCATAGAGCTAGTAAGCGAGGCAACTGGAATTCTAGTGCAGGCTCCTGAGTCCACGCTCTTAGAAGCAACTCCATGCTGCCCCTCTTTTCATTGTCTACGATTCCTCTCTACTAATCTCCTTACTGTTCTTCACAGATACCAAGTTGATTCCTACCATGGGGCCTTTGCACTTGCTGTTTCCTCTCTTTATAATGCTCTTCCCTAGACCTTTGCATGGCCCAATCTTTCTAATGGCTTAAGTCTTAGCTCCAGTGTTGACTCCCCAGGAAAATTTTCTCTGATCATCTTATCTACAGTGGCTCTCCCTCATCTCATTCCCTCTATCACACTGTTTTACCTCTCTTATGGCAGTGACCACTATCTGAAATTATTTCGTTGCCTTTTCAAAATTATGATTAATATTTTGTTCACGTTTTTGTCTTTCTCCCAATAAATTGTGAGGTTTGTGAAGTTAGGAAGCCTGTCTGCCTTGTTCACCACTGTGGCCCTGGATCCTAGCACATAGCAGGTGTCCAAGAAGAATACTATTGTAAAAATGATTTTGAAATCATTAATTTACTTTTAAAAGCAATATATCGTTGGATGGCTTTGATACTTTGATTATTAGGATCGAATCACTTGCAACACAGCTCACAATGAGTAGAGACATCTGTTGATGGGACTAAAGAGTCTTTATGACAAATGTTTTAGTTTATTAAGAAAAACCACCCACCTTGAAAGGAAATGATACTGTTAATGCACTGCAGCAACATAATTGTGGGGGGTAAGGACTCCTAGACCCTGTGACAAAATCCTCAGCCACACAAGGGCACAGACAAGTGACCCGGCAGCCCCCAGGATTCAGCTGTTTATCTGGTGTGGCTAAGTGCTATATTTGCAAGCAATTTAAACACTGGTCTTCTCTGGTCTTCTAGTCTCCTCTCATTAAGCACTTTAGAATTCTTTGTTTTAAAAGAAAATAAGAGAAAATATCCCATAGCATGTTCCAGATATTAGAATCTAAACAAGTAATCTCTAAGAGTAAAATATGAGATATTGAACTAGGTTCCCTGGAGCAGCAGTCTACTGCATGCAAGTAATTTTAGGAAGATGGAATTGATTTCTGACCTTATGCCTTGGTGTATTTGTAAGCATTTGTATTTGATGAAAAACAGTCAAAATAAAGGGCAATTTGATTTTTCAACAGTTGCAAAGTATAGACAAGGATAACAGGGGGTAACTTGCATATTATCTGGCAAGTGGACAAAGGAAAGTACTGATGACAGCAGGCAAAAAAAATAGCAATAACGAAAACCAAACAAAATCTCCCATTTCATTCTTTTTCCTTTGTATTTTAACCTTGGTTGGATGAACTCAAGATGGACAGCTTTGTTCAATAAGCACAGTCCTCCTCCCTTTCTCATTCCCTCACAAGCCCTTAGGCAGACCTGAACATTAGGTAGCTCAGGAAAATTTCCTTGGTTTCATTGTGAGATGGGCCTCAGGGACCCATGGGAGTGAGATTTGAAGGTCCTGGACCTTACTGAAAGAGAAATCCTGATACCAACTCCCACACTGAACTCTCAGGTAGCACTTAAGTGATTCCAGGCCATGAGACTAGGCGATCATTCTGCAGAGCAAGTCTGGTTTGCAAGACTCACTTGTCCAGGGCTCACCCAGGAAAGAAATCCAAATTTAGACCTAAGTAATGAGGACATGCATCTAAAAAGATTAAATGAACATGTAGTGTATGTAACAGGAATCTATTATCCTTACACACACTTTTCTTTATAATTTCAACAAGTTTACAGTAGATCCAAGCTCTTCTAGCTCAATGACCTTACAGAAATTTAGATATCAAATTTGCTTTGTGTGAGTAGAGAGAGAGTATCACAAACAATTTACAACCTGAAGACCTGTGATTAAGCCTTTAATAAGATTTGGCTTCCATTTCAAAGGTCCATCTCAATGTTTCATAATTAAGGAGTGATGAGTCTGATAAACATGGTTCAACTCAGACATAAACAGAATTGGGAATTTCATGCTCTATCTACCCCATAGCAAATAAACTCAAGAATGGGACAAGGCAGGAGGCTGTACTGATGGAGCTGCCAGCCCTAGAAAAGGCAGTTGCTTTCTCAAACACTAGGGAAGCTGTTTGAGAACTGTTCGATGATCCAGCGAAAGAGCAGCCTTCTTGGTTGCCAAGCCTTTGGAGACAGGGCTTATCAAAGGAGTACCAATCACATGATTTAGTTGAAACAGCCTAGAGGTAATTTCAGCATTCACACCTGAGATTTGGGAGAAATTCTGAAGCCCACGTGACTTTGCCGAAACAGAAAACTCTCATTCCTGACAGTCTGTGTTTTGTCTGAATATACAGTTTCTCATGGCATTTTCCAACCTTTTCTTGCAAATACTCCTCTGCCTCTCCTTCAACCATCCCACCCCACACAGTAGGCATCAGAGTAGCATCAATTATCTCCTCAATGCAGATACCAAAAATTGCAGCAACAGAATTTTATTGAGATATCTACTCTGGATAATCATTGTGATCAGAGGTAACTACCATTTGTAGAGAGGTGTTTGCAACTCTGCCTGGGAGAAAGATTGTCTTCCTTCCAAAGAATTCACCAAGGACCCCTACGTTTCATACCTCTCAATTCTTCCACAGTGAACAAGCACGAGGATGGTGGCTCACTTAATATTTACTAAAGGGCCCCACTGTCCCGGGGCCTACACCTGGACACCACAGTAGAAGTAACCCCCATGCTTGGAAACCAGAGTAAAGGGAAGAAACCTTGCTGAGGCATTGTCTTGGCTGCCATTAGAAAATAATACGTAATTAGAAAAATATGCTATATGCATAATGAGTGGGTAGTAGTAAATCACAAAAATAAATGCAGAGGGTAACTGATGAACAGAAGCTGACTCCAAGGCTGAATCTAGTAAATTATCAAATTCAGTTGACACTGTCATGACATGGCTCAAATTTGCTATTGTCTTAGCCCCAGAGTTCATTAGCACTTACATGAACCCACCTGAACCACACATCTTTCTCTATGCTCCCAGAACTTTCTAAGACACAGCTCTGTCAACACACCTTTAAGAACCCCCAACTGGCCATTCAATGGCCTCCTCTCCTCCAGCCCCAGAAGTCTCCAGACCGTGTGCTCTCTGCCAGGCCCCACTTCATTTCATGCTCCCAGCAATGCTTTGAGGTAGGCATTATTACTGCCATCTTTATCAATGAGGAAACAGTCTGGGGAGGTTTAGTAACTGGCCCAGTTATATGGTCAGTAAGCAAAAGAACAGGAGCGTGAATTCGAGCCTGCCTGATGCAACACGTTTGTTTTTTCCTTTCCATTGCTCTAGCCAGATGGAGAACAATATTTTACTTCTTGAAAAGTGCTTGTGGTATAAGGTGAAAACTCTGGAACTTTGTACACAACTATTCTGTAGAAGGCACAAGAAGGATGTCTTTGGACTCCAAAAGGGAGACAAATAGGAAGATAGAAAGAAACATGGTGGCACCAGGAGGTGGCAGAAAGAGCCACACGGATCCTAATATTGCTCCTGTCTGTGCGCGCCTACAAATTTTCAATAGTTCCTATGCTCACCAATTGCTAGGGTGTGAGTTGGTGTTCTATGGAAACCAGGGAAGGACCTGGGCTTTGTTGTTCAAATATTAACTAACAAAGAGCAAAGCAGCATGCCCAGATGAGGGCGGAGTAGAGGCAGAAACACAGGCAGAAATTCGGGGATGCTGGACTCACAGGTCTGGTACAAACGGAGCTGAATCTCCAAGGGGCAAGGAAATTTCTGACTTTTATCTAATGAAGCACTGAGCTCCAGTGTGTCCCCAGAACCACCTATGTATTTGGTGTTATCCTCACCCCTCTTTACTTCTCTCCCACTGACCCTTTTACCATCCCCCAGACAAGGAGCACTCTCTTGTTCTCAGAGGTCCAAGATTTTCTCTCACCTCCCAGCAAACCCCCATACAGGGAAAAGGCTTAGAAAACATTCATTTACCTTAAGGAGTAAAAGTGATTCAGTGCTAACATTATCACCCCTCCAGGGCTAAGATTTTCATTTTTCAAGCAAAAAGGAAAGGAGCTGCTGAGGTGGAATTCCAGGCAATAAAGAACAATCAGGGCTTTCCTGAATGTTTAGGAAGCTCTACTTTCTTTTTTGCTGATGATGGCCAATCCTGCACCTAATATGATATCTCTTGTTTTCTGGCTTTAAGAAAAAAAAAATCTAATTAATGAAATTAGGAGTTTGGGGATAACCAAAGACACACAAAGAAACGTGAAGGTATAAATTGCCAAGGGCTTTGAGGTGGATGCTATATGATTGCATTCATTTAAATGGATCCTCCTTTGACTAAATAGCAAATGTAAGAAGACTATACAGTATTTAAAAAGAAAGCTATAAGAACACACACATAGGTGTACACAAAGTGAAAAATGAAGCTACAGAATAGCAAAGATTCTATAGAGCATTCCTCTTGTCTTTTAAATTAAAGTGTTTGTGTGTGCATGTGTGTCTAACTAGCATTCTTTCCTTTTTCTAGTGCCAGCAACTCCCTCCCTTCAGTTCATGTGGTACTGTCATTTCCAACATCCAATGATAACCACCACCCCACCTGGGCAGAGAGATAAGAGGTAAACCAAGTCCAGCCTGTTAGAATCCCCACTATTGGAGAGATTGGTCTAACTAGGAACATGGCCCAAACAGAGCAAGAAGTAACTGTCCTTCCCAGAGATTGATCTACAGGGTTGTGGCTACAGACACTCCTCCTCCTATGGGAATCACTGAATAGGTGCATTGTGAGTCTGGGGGTGCAGGTGAGCATCTTTCCTACCAAGGGAAGGAAATCCACCTGCAGTTGATTGAAATGAAAAGAGAAGAACAACTAAATGATGGAAAAGGCAAAAGGCAGAAACAAGAGGCAAGACTTCAAATTAACCCCAGGATTGAATCATGCTAGAAGCCAGATCCACGCCTGGACTTCCCAATAATATAAGCGATTGATTTCACTTTGGCTTAAGCTAGTCTGAGTTGGGTTTGTCTTGTGCAAGTAAAAGAACTCTCCCAGATACCATGATGTACACATAGGTACCTATGTATGACGTCTCCCCAAATTCAAAACATATCCAGGCAGTTTAACAGTACTTACATCTGATTGATATTTGAGTTAGGGAAAAAAAAGTATCAACCTTATTCACTAATTTTAACTTTTTACAATAAGCTATTATTTTACGATTTGTTAGTAAAAAATGTTTTTTTTTCATAAACAGAATCTGTATTCACTCTTAAGGTAAGAAACGTGGCATACTATGTAGGCAGCAATATTTGAAACAGGCAAAACTGCAGATGTTGTGCAAAATCACACCTCTAGTCTATTTGCTTGATTCAGTTCATTGCATAGTGAACGGCTGCAAACTAGAGTCTTCCAGAAACGTAATTTAGCCCCCCTTCATCTTTGCCATTTCTGCTAAAATGCTCTTCTTCCATGTAAATGTTACTGTGGGCACTAGAAAAGCAAGATTTCTTACAGATTCCAGCTTGTCGCTCTACCATTCGAATAACCCCCAAATTATGCTCCATTTTCTCTCTTTATGCCAACTAAGAACAAGCAAGTTACCTCCGAGGAATACATAACAACATGGCCAGATTCTGTCAGATTAAAATATGAGACAAATTAACCCTCATTAAGCGAATGCACCTGCAACACTGCCTACCAACTGTGAAAAAACAACTGGCCGCATCTCTGAGTCCATATTGTCTTCACCCCTCATTAAGCAACCCCCCCCTGGATTTTGCTGAACAGCCACTGCCGTGAGAAGCTCTGCAGTAGACAGCTCCGGCTGGACTGCACGGAGGTGGCTTCGCAGGCACATGGAGGCTTTTCTGTCTGTTCTAAAATACATTTGTCACGGGAAACGGAGGGAAGTTTGATTTTAGAAATATATCTTTATTTTCTTGATGAGAAAACAAAACACATGTTTAAAGGATACCAGTTACTGTCTGGTTTACCTCTTGATTTTTAAAGCAAAATATTTTTGGTAGATAGTTTCCTTCCTGATGCCTTATGTTGCTCAGAGCCTCAAGTGGCCACAGGACCATGTTTTGCCAAGGTTAAAAGAAGGCCCAATCCTCTTTAAAATGGGATTTTTTTTTTCTCTCCTACTAAAGAGATTCCATTTCTAAGTAGAAGGTACACAATGTTCCTGATGTAATTTCTCTGAATTGATAACAGCAACGTGAAAGCCTGTGCATTTTCCTCTTCGGAGCTCTTTGATTCCTCCAAACTTTAATAAGTTCAGGGGAGTCAGCGTCCTCCCAAAGGTCACAGCACCAGAAAGCCATGGAGCTGGCATCTGAAACCAGGTGTGTTTCATTCCAGAATCCACATTTGTAATTATATAGTGCAGGGGCATGCAAGCTACAGCTTGCAGGAGCCAGATCCAGACCGCCTTCTGTTTCTATATAGTTTTATCGGAGGCTAGGCACAGTGGCTCGTGCCTATAATCACAGCACTTTGGGAGACTGAGGAGGGCAGATCACTTGAAGCCAGGACTTTGAGATCAGCCTAGCCAACGTCATGAAACCCCATCTATCTCTACAAAAAAATACAAAAATTAGCTGGGTATGGTGGTGCATGCCTGTAATCCCAGCCTCTTGGGAGGCTAAGGCGTGATCATCGCTTGAACCAGGGAGGTGGAGGTTGCAGCGAGCTGACATCACACCACTGCACTCCAGCTTAGGTAATAGAGTGAGACTCTGTCTCAAAAATAAATATATAAATAAAGTTTTATCAGAACACAGCCTTACCATTTGTGAATGTACTGGCAAAGGCTGCTTTCAAGCTACAGCAGCAGAGCTAAGCACAATGAGTGCTTACTTAACACCATTGATAGGTGTTTGGAAACTGTGGCGCTAAGTGAAACCATGTATAACCAGTTTTTTTCCTCATCAACATCATAATGAAATGCCATTATTTGAGGACCTGCTGTACGTTGTTTCATTTCGTTGCAGTTTCCAAGAACCTATTAATAACATCAAGTGAAGACTCACTGTATTTGTGACAAAGACCCCTTAGCCTGCAAAACCAAAAATGTCTACTCTCTGGCCCTTTACCAAAAGGTTTGCTGACTTTTAGTACCATACAATTCCCTAGTTCATGCGAAGAGCGGTGCTCTACTCAACATCACAGGAGACCAAAAGATGTCACTGATAATGTTCATTGCCAAAAGAACCCCACCTTGTGGCAGATACCAAGCCCAGGGGGCTGCCTTTTATGCCGTGCTGACCCAGCCTTATCTGACCAACTCAGCTCTTTCACAGACTGCATTCTGGCCCCCAAAAGAAGGTTCCTGCTTACCGGAATCAAGAGGTCAAAGGTAAGAAGACCCAGAGGTCGTTCTGGATTGTGCACAAGCTCTTTCCCTCTTCAGCTACCCTCACCCCCAACCCTCTCACACATAAGGCCCACTCCAGATGTGGCAAGGACTCACAGGTGTTCCAAACACTATCTGCCAGCTTTTCAGTCAGGGCGTTTTATTGGGAGTGGGGAGACTTAAAGGGTAAACATTCTGAGCAAAAAAAAAAAAAAAAATGGAGGCCAGGCACGATGGCTCACGCCTATAATCCCAGCACTTTGGGAGGCCAAGGCAGATGGATCACCTGAGCTCAGGAGTTTGAGACCAGCCTGGCCAACATGGCGAAACTCTGTCTCTACTAAAAATACAAAAATTAGACAGGCATGGTGGCATGTGCCTGTACTCCCAGCTACTTGGGAGGCTGAGGCAGGAGAATTGCTTGAACCCAGGAGGTGGAGGTTGCAGTGAGCTGAGATGGTGCCACTGTACTCCAGCCTGGGTGACAAAGCGACACTCTGTCAAAAAAAAAAAAAAAAAAAAAAAAAGGAAAAAAAAAGGAGAGGGCAAGAACAAACTATCTATAGGACCTGCTTCCCAGAATTTTATTTGAGAGAATACCACCAAAAATGAGCTCAACTTCAGTCTAATTGAGGCAAAAAGTTATATGTGGTTCACATTTGTCATCATTTTTAACTATACTAAAAAGTTATATACCTTTCCAGGCCAACAAATTAGATTCTAGCAACTCAGATTTCTTTGATATAATATTGCTCTGGTATATGTTTTTCATTTATCAGATATTTATTATGCACTTACTATGTGCCCAGTGCATGAGATACAATGGTCCCTGTGCTCATGGAGCCTCCATTCTAATTGAGAAGAAATAGAAATAATAAATAAGAATAATTTCGATAGAGGTAGATGTTTATGAAGAAAATGAATAGGATGTTTAGTATGGAGTAATGCTGATTGATATAACTTTAGGAAGGAAACATAGAGGCATCTACCTGCTATGTGCTAGGAGTTGTGGTAGATGTTAGGGACACAGTTGGGGAACAGTAGCCAGAGAGAGAAGGATGTGGTCAAACATCAGATCTACATAAAGGCGGCTCAGGAAATGAAGGTAGAGTTGTCCTACAAAGATAGGCCTATGAACCATCTCTGGTGGTAGAACAATAAAACATTATGTAGGCAGACCTTTCGCCCGCTATGATGTCACCACAAATATATTACTTCCTTACTTACATCTCTCTTGTTCCAGAAATAATTTTCGCCAACTGCCTCAAAAACCTAGGAATGACAATATAAGTATCCAACAATGGTGAAACAGTTCATTAAAGTGTGGTGTAATTTTTTTTTTTTTTTTTTTTTGAGACAGAGTCTCACTCTGTTGTCCAGGCTGGAGTGCAGTGGCGCTATCTCGCCCCACTGCAACCTCCACCTCCCAGGTTCAAGCGATTCTTCTGCCTCAGCCTCCCTAGCAGCTGGGATTACAGGCACCCGCCACCACGCCCGGCTAATTTTTGTTTGTATTTTTAGCAGAGATGGGTTTCACCATGTTAGCCAGGATGGTCTTGATCTCCTGACCTTGTGATCCACCCTCCTTGGCCTCTCAAAGTGCTGGGATCACAGGCATGAGCCACCATGCCCAGCCTAACATGTGGTGTAATTTAAAAGGTGTTGCAGAAGACTACATAGTGAAATGGGGAAATGTTACCAATATGTGCTGTGGAGAAAGTAATTCTAAAACACTATTGTATTGCATAATGTCATTTTTGCTAACAATATGGGTGTATAACTACAAAAAACCACCCATTAAACATTAACTGAGTGGTTATAACGGCATAATGGGATTACAGATGATTTCTATTTTCTTTTTGGTGCTTCTCTGGATTTTCCAAATGCTGCTCTAACAAAATTTTTTTTTTCTTTGTTAAATGCAATTTGGAAAAATTTTAGGCAATAGAATTTGAGTCTTTCCATCTCAGGGATAAAGCTATCCCTGGACATCTGGGGATGTCCTGCGGCCAGTGGACTTACATCATTCAACACCCTGATGTGAGTTCCCTGCTTCCCAAGCAGCCTTCTGGTAAGGATTGGCTTTCCACATGGTTCTGCTAAGAGGGAGAGAAGCAGGTGGTCATCTGGGCATGAGCATTTCTATCCCTTTGGCAGCTATAGTTTTCACTGGAAATGAATAAGTTAATAGTTTGGTTTTCAGGAATCGGTAACAGGAGCCTGGTCAGCACAACTGTTTCCCTGAAAGACAGGCACAGTGGTGACAGTACTGAGTGAGGAGGCTGAGGCCCAATGACTGAGGGCCAGACCCTGAACCAAAGAGAACTGCTGTCCACACCCTAATTAAGTCTCTAAATTGACACTTCCCATCATTAAGCTTTACCCAGTAACAGTTCCTAAGAATTACCTGCCAAATAGTGATGTTTCCTGCTCTCATTTCTAAGACTAACCCATTCAAGGGTCAAAGGGTGCTCTCCAATTTTAGCCTCTCCGCTCAGGATGTGGTCTTCAAGCCCTCCAGTCACGCCTGGAACTCACCTTCATTCAATCTTCCGTGACTCAAAGTTGAAAAACACTAAATACAGAAGAAAGCAATACTAAACACTACACTTCCCAATACAACTTCAAGTAATAAGAGAATGTGATCTGAGTCTGAGAACAAGCTTCCACGGCAGGTAGGCAGGGCAGGCAGGCATTAGCAGCCCCACTGTACAGGTGACGACACTGAAGCTCAGGAAGCCTCAGCTAGACCAAGGTCGCACAGTTTGTTAATGGCACAGCCAGGCTTAGCCTTTGTTCTAATGAATGGCTTCAAACTAAGAGAACCATCTGCTGGAGCCTGCTGGCCCTTGTTCTCTCTTCCCCACTCTCAAGTGTCCATCTTCATCCCCCTCCCACTCAGCAGTGACACCAGCTATTTGAAGACATGACATATAAAGGATTTGAAGGATGATGTTATGCTTTGAGCTCATTCCTACAGCCTAGAACATGCAAACTTAATAACCTATAAAGGTCCAGTAGGTCATGGAATTAAAGCAGCAGTCAGTTTATGGGAGGGAATGGTCTGTGGGAACCTGAAGAGAGGATGCCCTGTCTACACAGTGAAGACTCTACAACCACCATATCAGAGGTCAGCAAATTGCAACCTATGGGCCAAATCCAGCATGCTGCCAATTTTTGTATAGCCCATGAGCTAAGAATGGTTTTTGCATTTTTAAATGATTATATAAATCACCACATAATATCCTTGATTTTGTCTTTTGATCTACACAACCTAAAATATTTACTATCTGGCCCTTTACAGAAAAAAAAAAAAAAAAAGTTTGGCAACCCCTATACCTACAACCCATGTTGCCATGGATTAATGCAGGCCTGGTGTGGCCACATCTTTTAATTGTTCGAGAACTGTTATCTTAACTTTCCTATTAGTAAATGTTTATAATTAGCATTTGAACTCAATGCAACACTTGTCAAATATTTCAAGCTTTCCTGTGACCTCAAAAACTGAAAGGTAGAAAATAGACACTTATTTCAATTCATAACCATAAGTTCTTCATATATCATTTTCCATCATATTTATTTTTATTATCTGTAAGATGGGGAATGAGGT
The DNA here is from genome assembly GCF_008728515.1 of Papio anubis. Lineage (NCBI taxonomy): Eukaryota > Metazoa > Chordata > Mammalia > Primates > Cercopithecidae > Papio > Papio anubis. The sequence goes on from NC_044977.1 coordinate 66,803,823, forward strand.
AGGGGTTGCTGGAACACTTCACTCTAATTTTGAAATTACTAATGAAAGTTCATAGGGTTAAAATGATACAATGAGATAATATATACAGAACACCTTACACCCTTCATAAAGAAAGCTCACAGTAAATATTAGTGACTGTTATTAATATTTATTATTTTCACCAACCATATTACCACTGTTTCCCTAAACATACTATGTCGTTTTCACTAAACATATCTACCATATACCATGAATTACACTAGATGTTGCAGACACTGAGATGAGAAAGAAAAGCCACTCAAGCAACTTGGACCCTAACCAAAGAAAGTATGTAAACAGCTCATTTCAGTTAGGTGTTGAATATGCCAATAGGGGCATATGCGAGGTGCCTTGGGAGCCCAGAGCAGGACCCATAACTCAACCTCAAAGGAAACAGGATGAGAATGGATGTAGACAAGTCCAGAAGTGGGTGATTATGGAAAGTTGAGGCCACTTATAACTCCATTTTCAGTTTTTTAATGAGATAGTCTCACATTTTGTATCATTTTATTATAGAGAGCAAAAAATATTAGACTCCATGAGGTATCTAAATCTGGTTCACATTATGTAAGTATTGAACAAATTCCAGAACCAACTATATAATTACAAACCAAAGGAGAAGTAGACACTTGGGCATAATCTCTGTTGCCCAAAAACCAAACTGTGATATCCTCCTCTTTTGTGTAAGAGCTGCCTGCAAACAAACTAGAGCCCATGGGTCATAGCTATAGAAGCTCCTCTACTTACGAGTTTTCAACCTGTAAACACAAGTTTTCATCAAAACCACCTCATGCCAGAGTCGCAGTCCAAACAATTCCCTCTACCAGAGGGCATCTGCAGTTACTTTGCAGCAGGGGTTGACAAACCTATGACTCAAAGGCCAAATCTGGTTCACTGCCTGTTTTTTTAGATGAAGTTTTATTGAAAATCAGCCATGTCTTTTGTTTATATATGGTCTATGGCTGCTTTTGCATGACAGTGGTGGAGTTGAATAGCTGTGACAGGCACTGAACAGCCTGCAAAGTCTAAAATATTTACTATCTGGCCCTTTATGGGAAAAGTTTGCCAACTCTTGCTTTACAGTCAGTTTAGCCTTCAGAACAACTGGACACATATCTACCCACAGAAGCTAAGCAAATAGACCTATTGTCTCTTAAAACTCTCCAAATCATTAAGAATGAGGCTATTGTCCAACCTATGTAATGGATTTGCATTGCATAGTACTTTTCTGGGACAGCATCTTAGCTCAACAGTAACTTGGTGACAGCCACTGCTTGATACACACAAAACGATCCTCCTCTCATCTCCATGGCAGACATTACTAATCAATTGTGGCACTCTTTCTTGCCAAGGCCACAGATGACCTCTGAATCCTTCTCAACACAGCTGTTTAGTCATGTACTACCAATAAATCAGAGTTCTCCAAAGAAAGAGACCCACCTGTCATTAGGGGTTGTGATCTTGGAGCAAGACTTTGAGAGATGTTTTGAGTGTTGTTAGCTACTTTCTTCCCTTGAATTCCACAAGTTGGGTCCATGTCCACACTTAAGGCCAAGAGCTGGCTTGATTTTCACAACATTTGGTTCAGAGAAGGAGGAAAGAGGCTTCATTTGTCCCATAGTGCTTCCCCCAAACTCTGTACTTTAGATTTCAGAACTGAAGCTCCATTCAAAAGCCTCTGATTACTGAACCTTTCTGTGGCTAAGATTTCAACACTAAAACTGTATTTTTATTTTAAATCATTTTTTCTTCCTGCATTTTCCATACTACTGAAGCTGCCTCAAAGAAAACCATGTGAACACTGAGCACAATGGATATCTATGATTTGTAAGTTAGGAAAATAAATAAATAAATAAAGGCATCCAAATGCACTTGAATCGTTTGCTAGGTTCCAGTTTTCCAGTTCTTCTTCCACTCTGCTGCTCCCCAATGACAATCCCCTTCCCTCAGAATCCTGCAGAAACCCAATATGCCTTTACACTCCCTCAACCACACACTTTATTATCTTAAGGTCAATACCTTTATAAACGTGCTTTTGACTGGCTTTTTTTAGATAACTTGAGGGCACTTCTTCTTTGCAAGCAATAAAAATAACCTGACCTGGGATGTTATCAAGATGAAAGTAATTACAAAGTCCTGAGCTGAACTGCCTGGGAAAGCCAGCACCCCTTATTGTTAATTCTTTGAACAAAGACGACCTAGCTTTATGTAATTATTAATCTCATGCCTGCCTTATTTCAACAGGGCCTCACCCTTAAAACATAGGCCATAAGAAATTATATATTTGGTTTTGCTAGCAATTCTTCATCACATGTTAATATTTTTCCATAGTCATTTCATTGGAACTTCCCTACAGGCAAGTGGATATTGGGCCACCCTTACCTTTGTAAGTAATCTTGACAATTCAGTTTTCCACATGGTATCCTTTTTTCCCCTCTATCCCCCACTGAGATCTCAAGTTAGTTGGATGCTAAAGGCTATTCTAGCAGCACCAAGTTCAGTGTCAACAGTGTCAAACATAATGAAAGAAGCGGAGCATTCGAGGGAAATGAGCCTAACCTGTCCTTTTGGCATTTCTTCTACTCAGATTTTTCTGAATCATGCATCCATGGAGAAGAACCCATTGGGGCCATTCCAGTAGACAGCAATAAGGATGTCTATGAGCTTTATGTCATTGTTGGGAGATGGGATTCTACTCTTCCAGAAGAATACGACCTCAAAATGAGCCACCACAGGTAGAAATCATGTTCACTTGGGATGCTTTAGGACTAGTCCCAGACATCTGTTAAGAACACAGACCTCTGGGTATGAGCCACCCCTCTGCCATTTTCCAGTTGTGTGACCTTAGCCAACATAGTCAAACTCTTTGAGCCACAGGTATTTCACCTAAAAGTGGGGATAAGGAAGAGTGGTTGGAGGATGAAAGAGCTAAGACCAGTAAAGCATTCCATAACAATAGAGCAGCCAGGAGTTACTACCAAGGCCTTGGCTCCTTCACCTATAAAACAAGAGGGTTTATTCTGAGTACATTCAAGATCCATCAGCACCAGCATTCTATTGGTCCAGTTATTGGAACAAGAGACTCAAGGAGCCCAGTTGAAAATAACTTCAACTTAATGGACTTTGGAGACTCAGAAGGAGAAGGTTAGGAAGGGGATAAGGGACAAAAAAAACTACATATTGGGTACAATGTATATTATTTGGGTGACAGGTGCACTAAAATCTCTGATTCACCACTATACAATTCATCCATGTAACCAAAAAACACTTGTACTCCAAAAGTTATTAAAATTTTAAAAAATATTTTAACTTTAGCTTAGAGTTCAGGAGATACGGGGTCCAAACCAAAGCCAATTCATTACTCTGACAAGTGACTCCTGACAAGTTACCCCAGGAAACTTCTAAAACATTGTATCATCTCTTAATACCTATGTGAACCATGTTTAAGCCCTTTAACTCATTTACTCCTCACAACAACTTAGTAACATTGGTGCTATTATCGTCCCCATTTTACAGATGAGGAAACTGAAGGAAAGAGAGAATGACTTTGCAAATAGTCACACAATGGAATACTACACAACCTTTAAAAAGAAGGGAACTTTGTCATCTGCAACAACATGGATGAGCCTGAAGAACATTATGCTATGTGATATAAGCCAGGCACAGAAAGATGAACACCACATGATCTCTCGTATATGTGTGATATGATTTGGCTCCGGGTCTCCACCCAAATCTCATCTTGAATTGTAATCCTCACATGATGGGGGAGCCTGGTGGGAGGTGATTGGAACATGGTGGTTTCCCCCATGCTGTTCTCATGATAGTGAGTTCCTGTGAGATCTTATGGTTAAAAGTGTGGCATTCCCCCGCCACCCTGCCACCATGTAAGATGTGCCTTGCTTCCCTTTCGCCTTCCGCCATAATTATAAATTTCCTGAGGCCTCCCTAGCCACGCAGAACTGCGAGTCAATTACACCTCTTTTCTTTATAAATTACCCGGTCTCAGGTAATTCTTTATAACAGTGTGAAAATGGACTAATACCATGTGGAATCTTACAAACTCAAAACTATAGAAGTAAAGAGTAGGATGGTGATTACCAGAATCTGGGGTTAGGTGATAGGGAGATGTTGATCAAAGGGCAAAAAGTTTAGACAGGAGGAGGAAGTTTTAGTGATCTATAGTGGAGCATGGTGACTATAGTTAATAATGTATTGTATGTGCCCAAATTCCTAGAAGAGTAGGTTTCACACATTCTCACCACACCACAAACAAGTAGATGAGGTGCTGGATATGTCAATTAGCTTGATTTAATCATTCTGCAATGCGTACACATGTCAAAATGCCCCATTGCCCCCCATAAATATATACAATTATTTGTCAATTTGAAAAAAGGTGATGAGAGAAATAGGGGATGTGACATGCAAAATAAGAGTGAGATGATAGTATAGACTGGAAAAGGAGGCATCTTTACACTGGTGTTCAAAGAAGGTCTTCCTGAAGAAGGGTCACTTGAGCAGAGGCCTGAATGACAGAAGGAGCCAGGCACACAATGCTCTGAGGAAAGCTGGTCCAGAGAGAAGTGACTATGTGACGACCCCAAAGCACGGAGGAGCTGGATATGAGGTAGTGTTTCTCAGACCGCATGTGCATCAGATGCACTTGGAGGACATGTTAAACACAGATGGCCGGGCCTCATCCCCAGAGTGTCTGATTCAATGGGTCTGGGGTGGGGCCAGGAAATTTTCGCTTCTAACAATTTCCCAGGGATGCTGATGTTACTGAGTTAGAAACAATTTGAGAACCACTAGCTAGAAAAAGAGTCCACTAACTTTTATGGAAAGGGCTAGTTAGTAAATATTTTTCATTTTGAAGGACTAGAAGGTCTCCTGGTTGCAACTACTCAACCCTACCGTTGTATCACAAAAGCAGCTACAAATAGTGTGTAAACAAATGAGCATGGCTGTAATCCCATAAAACTTTATTCATTAAAAGAAACAGCAGGCTGGAGTTACTTCATGGGCCATAGTTTGCTGGCCCCTGGTCTAGGAGAAGCAGGAGCCAACTATAAACCCGCCTTAAACTCCTTTCAGGCTAGAAAGCAAAGCAAGTCCCTACGGCCTCACATCATGGCCCCCACTAGAAACAACTGCATGTTTCTCTTCATTTTGATTACACTTTCATGTCTCAGCCTAAAAACCGCTTCCCTGGGAAGCCTTTCCAACCTCCCTAGATCTGGGTTGGGTGTCCATCCTCTGTACGCCTCTGGTGCCACTCACTTGCTCCATTATAGCACCGAGTCCAGTGTGACATGAGTGAGTGGTGGTCCTCTTTCTTGGAGAGGGGGACCAGTTCTGTCCCCTCCAGGTCCCATCCCTGGTACCTGGCACAGGGTCTGGTGTACAACAGGCCACTGAGAGCATTCCTTCCGTTTTTCCCATTTCCACATCCATTTCAGTGGCCTTGAGCTGCTCTCTCCACGCACACAGTTGACCTGGGGATCTTGCTAAAATACAGAGTCTGATTTCTTCAGCTTGGGGTGGGACCTAAGACTCTGCATTTCTAACCAATTGGGATGAGATGTCAAGGCTCCCGGCCTGTGGACCACACTTTTGATGGCAAGAATTTAGAAAACAGGGTAAAAGCAACCCTCTGAAGCTACCATAGAAGTGGAGGCCCTTGAATCACTTTCTCAAACACGATTGATGTAGAAACCCAGGACCCCGGGCCTGGCTTCCTGACTGATGTTGAAAGAAACCATACTTAACAACCAACAAGGGAATTATACTTCACAAACCTCATTATATTTCCTGTTACTTTAACTATCATTGTAATTAAACTCAAAGATTTACCACACACAGCTCACTTTGGCACATTGTGCACGCTTTTTCAGCATATTCAACCTACTCTGGTGCCCCTGAAATTCATTTGTCAAACAAAGGGATGTCACTGGCTGTAAACCATAAGGGCACTTTATTAGGCAAAGCTACCAACTTTCTTGTGCCAGGCTTTGTCAAGAAACAGAGCATTTCGATATGTTCTGAATTGTATGTTGTTCTCATGCTCCTGGCTACTGGCATCTGCCACGCAGAAGACTCTTAAAATCAACATGGAATGATAGTGCCTTGGAGATAGCAGGGATCTTGTATTTCTCGGCTCCAAAACCATTTATTGACCAAGAAGTTGAACTCAGAGAGGTTAAGTGACTTTTTGAGAGCCACACAGCAAGGTACATGCAGGAACTAGAATTGGTGATTCCTGAATTCTGAGCCTGAAAGCTTTCATTTTTCAATAATGATTCTCAAACTCTGGCCTGTCCTGGCACCAGTTCATGAACTATTTGTTACCTGTCTAAAATGAGATCAGTAAAGAAACTGAGAATATGTTTACAAACTTTTACAGCAAGTTGACACTGCTGAGACATCTGAGCATAGGGTCTGTGGCTTGTCTCACCAAACCAGGTATAGATCATTGGGGTGCTAGCTCCCTGGTAAGTTTGGTGTGGCCCAAGTTGCGTCAAAAGTAAGACTATGAATAGATCTATGATGAACTGGAAATAAACCCTAGTACTGGCCAGGTGGGGTGACTCACACCTGTGATCCCAGCACCCTGTGAGGCCGGTGCAGGTGAACCACCTGAGGTCAGGAGTTCGAGACCAGCCTGGCCAACATGGCAAAACCTGTCTCTATTAAAAATACAAAAATTAGCTGGGCATGGTGGCACACACCTGTAGTCCCAGCTACTCGAGAGGCTGAAGCATGAGAATCACTTGAACCCAGGAGGTGGAAGTTGCAGTGAGTCAAGATCACGCCACTGCACTTCAGCCTGGGTGACAGAGCAAGACTGTCTCAAAACAAAACTAAACTAAAACCCAGTACTTCACCATGACTACTAGTTTGAGAAGCATTGATTTATACCATGAATCTCTTCTACTCTATCGCTACAAACCTGTAGTACTGTCCTAATTCATAGTTTAATTTAAAAACATATTATTGCATTACTTATCAGTTGGAAATCCCTAAGACACAACACTCTGGCTACCTCCCAGGACAAATCCTCAAACTGTGGCCCATCCTGGCACCGGTTAATGAACTATTTGTAGGGGAAGGAATGCAGCCTTGTAACTAAGAACTTGGGCTCTTGGGAGAGCTAACCTGTGGGCTCATCCTGGTCCACCACTTCCCTCTCATTTGACTTTAGTCAATCTCCTTCAAGTCTGTAAGCCTCAGTTTGCTCTTCTATAAATTGGGGGTAAGAGTACTATCCACAGCCTGTAAGATTGTTGTGAGAATTTTAAAAAACAAAAGAAGAAAACTCTGATAATTCACATGAAGTGCATAGCACAGTTTCTGGCACATAGAAAGTGGCCCCCAAATGTTCACATGTAATTATTAGTAAAGGAGGTAGCAATATAGACCCATGAAGTCAATTTGCTTGTATTGCAGTCCTGGTTTCATCACTTACTAGCTGGGTGACATTAGGCAAGCCACTATCTTAAAAACCTCCCCAACTGCAAATGAGAATTAAAATGTCACTACCTCTAGAAGAATATTGTAAGGATTAAAGGGAATAATCCATACAAAGCATTGAGAATCATACCAGACACTCAGCAAACACATAGCCAACATCTAAGAGGGCTGTCTCTCATCATCCCAGTTATTTTGGAAAGAATTTTCCTTAGAGATAATTCAGATATAATAATTTATGTGAGTAAATTCCTGGGCTCTTCTTCAAGTTGTGGAACTATAAGTTATGATTAAAAAAATAAAAGGCAATGGTAGTCAGACCACAGGGGACCAATGTAGGTTTACTCCTAGAACAGTTAGATAAGTTGCAACGTCCTCTTCAACCAAAGAGCAGATTCAAACATTTTTACCATTTCTTGTGGCCTGTTTCTTTCAGGGGTTTGAAATGATTTGATCTATTTACAAATGAGATTATCCATAGCTTGGGCTTGCCAAGAATTAAGTAACTAGACAATACAGTATGACATTAATTTCTCTTCTGCTGTGGTCAGGAGTAGGCCACAGGGCATCTCCATGTCTGCCAAGAGCCATTTGGCAGCTGTTTCCTTGGGCAGTTTGGTCTTGTTCAATTCTGGCCCCACTGGTCAGGGATGAGCAGATGGAGCGACACTTTGCAAAGGGACCTGGCTGACTCTCCATCAGAGGTATTGAGCTCAGACCTGCAGTGAGCCATACTGTGTCACTAGTTACACGGACAGAACAAACAATACCGAATATGCTACAAGCTAAGCATTTGAAGAGTGAGAAACTGAAACCCTAGATTCTAAGCAACGACTGTCATCTGTTGTTGAAGAGGCAGAAGGAAGCAGGCTCATCGATTTCCAAACAAACACATAAGCCAGGTGGCAAAGCAACAGAGACGGCTTTTCTGGGGCTTCTATAGCACGCTGGAAATAGGTCTAAATATAACAGGGTATGAGAAGCAGCAACCTTGGACAGCAGAGAAGAGAATAAAGCCAAACTGGGAACACAACTTAAATCCCCTGTAATGAAGAAGTGTCCCCAGCACTCTGGGCTGCTGGCCTTCTGGAAACACTGCTGAGTAATACAAGAAGAAAAAGAAAGATTACTTCCCAATAATCATTCCTGGTGGTTGTCCTGCTGTCACCCAGCTCCCAGCACAGATAGAAGAAAGCTCTATATGAGCTCTAGAGCAATAATAAACTCTGTGTTCATGGTAAAGAGAGTTCAGAGATGAACTGCCCAATACAGTAGCTACTAGTTGTATGTTGCTATTTAAATTTAAATTAAGTTAGAAATTCATTTCCTTGGTTTCACCAGTCATATTTCAAGGACTGAATAGCCTCATGTGTCTAGTAGCTACCAGGTTAAATGGTGCCGATACTGGACATTTCCATCACTGCAGAAAGCTCTATTGAACATTACTGGGCTAGAGATAAGAGTATTTACAAAAGTGAGTGAATAAAATGAACACTGAATGTTGGTGAAGGTGTGGTGAAACGGGCACTGTCAAATCTGGCTGCTGAGAACACAGAATTGGTGCAACATTTCTAGAGCACAATTTGACAATATATTTGTCAAGAGACTTAAAAGCAATCATGCTATGGGACCTAGTGTTTACACAGGTAGGAGGACTAGCCAAAGGAAGTAACAAAAGAAATGGTCCAGAAATTTATGCCTAAAGCTATTTGTTAAAAAAGTACTTGTCACAGAAAAAACTTAGACACCATGTAAATACACAATAGGGGAAGAAAAAACAAATTTCATCATATGACAGAATATAGTGCTAATAAAGAATGGGTTTCCAAAAACCAATGACATGGAGAAAATGGCTATGATGTAAGAAAAAGAATAACCAGGTGTCTAATAGAACATTAGGTATGTTGAAAAGTTACATACAAAAATATTAATAAAATGAATACACTAAAATATTAACAGTGGATGCCTCCGGATAATGGAAACATAAACACTAATTTCTTTATAGTTCCCTGAAAAATAAGACTATCTATATTTAACATTGATAGAGTGATCACTATGTGTTGGGCACAGTTCAAAGAGGCTTAATCCTCACAAACACTTTAGGTAGTCCTATCTCCACTTTACAGATGGGGAAAACAGAAACGAAGTAGTACAGGAATTCCTCCAAGGTCACAAAGTTCTGAGGTAGATGAACCAGGATGCAAAAGCAGACTCCTGGCTTTGTTATCAAAACATGAGGGTTAGTCTAGGTCCTGCTGCTCACTGCACAGGAAGCCAATGACAGACAATTATTGCCAAGGAAGAAGGCTTTAATCGGGTACTGCAGCCAAGCAGATGGGAGCTCCTGGGAGCTCTGTCTCAAATCCATCTCCCTGACCAACTAAAACTAGGGGTTTACATAGCAGGGAAGAATTGTAACGATGTGTAAGAAAACAGGAACTAGGGAGGGGCAAGGAAGCAATCATGATGAATGAAAGGTCTGGCATCTCATTGTCTGGATGTGGTGATATGCTGAGTTTCAATTCTTTGATACTTTTTTTTTTTTTTTGAGATGGGGTCTCGCTCTTTCACCAGCCTGGAGTGCAGTGGTGCGATCTCAGCTCACTGCAACCTCCGTCTCCCGGGTTCAAGCAATTCTCCTGCCTCAGCCTCCCGAGTAGCTGGGACTACAGGTGCACACCACCACACCCAGCTAATTTTTGTATTTTTAGTAGAGACAACATCTCACCACGTTGGCCAGGATGGTCTTGATCTCTTGACCTCGTGATCCGCCTACCTAGGCCTCCCAAAGTGCTGGGATTACAGGCGTGAGCCATCTGGCCTCTTTGACACTTTTTTTTTTTTTTTTTTTTTTTGAGACAGAGTCTCGCTCAGTCGCCTAGGCTGGAGTACAGTGGCCAGATCTCAGCTCACTGCAAGCTCCGCCTCCTGGGTTTACGCCATTCTCCTGCCTCAACTTCCCAAGTAGCTGGGACTACAGACGCCCGCCACCTTGCCCGGCTAGCTTTTTTTTTTTTTTTTTTTTTTTTGTATTTTTTTAGTAGAGACGGGGTTTCACCATGTTAGCCAGGATGGTCTCGATCTCCTGACCTTGTGATCCACCGGTCTCGGCCTCCCAAAGTGCTGGGATTACAGGCTTGAGACACCGCGCCCGGCTGACACTTTGAGAGGCCTTAAGGTCATTTCCTGAGGAAGGAAGTCACAGAAACATAAGTTTCAAGTTTTAAGACCAGAAGGGTCAATTTCTACGTTTTATCCAAAAAACTGTCTCTGGGACTACTGGGTCTGTTTCAGCTTCAGAGCTCACAGTGTCAGACTTTATGCTATAATAACCAGTTCAGTTTACAGAAGAGGACACTGAAAGAGGAACTGCAGAATAACCTGCATGAGGTAGCCCAGCTAGTAACTGGCAGGGCTGAGATTTGAGCAGACTGTGAAGTACTGCCAGCCTCAAGAAATGAGGGACTGGGGTGGGGGTTCTGAGTTGCAAATTAGATTGAGTTATAGAAAACAAGCCAATTTTTATTTCTTGCATAACAGAATTCACAAGATTCAAACTCACTGCATAATACACTCAATTTTCATCGAATGCTTGACAGGTAGGCCCCTCATACTAAACCCTTCACATGTATTATTGCCTTTAATCTTGAGAACAACCCTCAAAAATAGTAGCCATTATTCTTCCCATTTTAGAAATGAAGAAGCTGAAGCTCAGTAAGCTGGTTGTCAGGGACCAGGAACATACATTGGGGAAAGGACCATCTCATTAATAAACGGTGCTAGAGGCCGGGCACAGTGGCTCACGCCTGTAATCCCAACACTTTGGGAGGCTGAGGCGGGCAGATCACCTGAGGACAGGATTTCAAGACCTGGCCAACATGGTGAAACTCCGTCACTACTAAAAATACAAAATTTTGCCAGCGTGGTGGTGCACGCCTGTTGGGAGACTGAGGCAGGAGAATAGCTTGAACTCAGGAGGCTGCGGTTGCAGTGAGCCGAGATCAGGCCACTGTACTCCAGCCTGGGTGACAGGGTGAGACTCCATCTCAAAAAAATAAAATAAAATAAATGGTGCTAGGAAAACAAGATATCCATCTGCAGAAGAATGAAGCTAGGTCCCCATCTTTCACCATATATTTAATCAACTCAAAATGGATTAAAGACTTAATGTTAAGACCAGAAACTATGAAAGTACTACGGAGAGGTGACAACATGCTAGCAGAGCCCTCGCTCTCGGTGCCTCCTCGGCCTCAGCATCCACTCTGGCAGCACTTGAGGAGCTCTTCAGCCGGCCACGGCACTGTGGGAGCCCCTCTCTGGGCTGGCCGAGGCCAGAGCCCGCTCCCTCTGCTTGGGTGGAGGTGTGGAGGGAGAAGTACGGGCGGGAACTGGGGCTGCACGCGAGGCTCGGGGGCCAGCGCGAGTTCCGGGTGGGCATGGGCTTGGTGGGCCCACACTCAGAGCAGCCAGCCGGCACTGCCAGCCCGGGCAGTGAGAGGCTTAGCACCCAGGCCAGCAGCTGCAGAGGGTGCGCCGGGTCCCCCAGCAGTGCTGGCCTAACGGCGCTGTGCTTGAATTCTCACCGGGCCTTGGCTGCCTTCCCACGGGGCAGGGCTTGGGACCTGCAGCCTGCCATGCCTGAAGCCTCCCCAGCCACCGTGGGCTCCTGCACAGCCCAAGCCTCCCCAACAAACGTCGCCCCCTGCGCCGCTGCCCCTGGTCCCATCGACCACCCAAGGGCTGAGGAGTACAGGCGCACAGTGCGGGACTGGCAGGCAGCTCCCTCAGCGGCCCTGGTGCGGGATCCAGTAGGTGAAGCCAGCTGGGCTCCTGGGTCTAGTGGGGACTTGGAGAAACTTTATGTCTAGCTAAGGGATTGTAAATACACCAGTGGGCACCCTGTGTCTAGCTCAAGGTTTGTAAATACACCAATCAGTACTCTGTATCTAGCTAACCTAGTGGGGACTTGGAGAACTTTTCTGTCTAGCACTGTGTCTAGCTAAAGGATTGTAAATGCACCAATCAGCACACTGTCAAAATAGACCAATCAGCTCTCTGTAAAATGCACCAATCAGCAGGATGTGGGTGGGGTCAGATAAGGGAATAGAAGCAGGCTACCTGACCCAGGAGTAGCAACCTGTTAGGGTCACCTTCCACGCTGTGAATCTTTGTTCTTTTGCTCTTTACAATAAATCTTGCTGCTGCTTGCTCTTTGGGTCCACGCCACCTTTATGAGCTGTAACACTCACTGTGAAGGTCTGCAGCTTCACTCCTGAAGTCAGCAAGACCACGAACCCACCAGAAGAAAGAAACTGCAGACACATCTGAACATCTGAAGGAACAGAGTCCAGACACATCATCTTTAAGAACTGTAACACTCACCGCGAGTGTCTGTGGCTTCATTCTTGACATCAGTGAGACCAAGAACCCACCAATTCCAGACACACTACTACATTCTACTACTTTCTGCAGAAGAAAATGCTACAGGACGTTGGTCTGGGCAAAGATTTTTTTTGAGTTAACACTTCAAAACCACAGGCAACCAAAGCAAAACTGGACAAATAGGATCACATCAAGCTAAAAAGCTTCTGCACAGCAAAGGAAACAAAGTTAAGAGAAAACCCATGCAATGGGAGAAAATATGTGCAAACTATCCATCTGAGAAGAGATTAATAACCAGAATACATACAGAACAAATGAAGACATACAAATGGCCGATGGATATATAGAAAAATGCTCATCATCATTAATCATCAGGGAAATGCAAATCACAACCACAATGAGATATCTCCTCATCCCAGTTAGAATGGGTGTTATCAAAAAGACAAAAAATAGCAAATGCTGGCAAGGATGCAGAGAAAGGGGAACCTGTGAATGCTGTTTGTGGAAATGTAAATTAGGACAGCCATTATGGAGAACTGTATTGAGGTTTCTCAAAAACCTAAAAAAACAAAACTACCACCTGATCAGGCAATCCCATTGCTGGGTATATATCCAAAAGACAGATCAGTACATTGAAGAGATATGTGCACTCCCATGTTTATTACAGCACTAGTCATAGTAGCCAAGGTATGAAATCAGTCCATTGATGAATGAATGGATAAAGAAATGTGATACATATACACAATAGAAAACTGTTCACCCTAAAAGAATGAAATCAGCCAGATGTGGTGGTACATGCCTGTAACCCCAGCCACTTTGGGAGGCCAAGACTGGAGGATCACTTGAATTAAGGAGTTTGAGGCCAGTCTAGGCAACATGAAAAACCCCTGTCTCTACAAAAAAAAAAAAAAAAAGTCAGCTACTTGAGAGGCTGAGATGAGAGAATTACTTGAACCTGGGAGGTTGAGGCTGCAGTAAGCCAAGATCACACCACTGCCTTCCAGCCTGGGGGACACAGTGAGACTCTATCTCAAAAAAAGAATGAATCCTGTTATTTGCAGTAACATGAATGGAGCTGGAGGGCATTATGTTAAGTGAAATAAGCCAGACACAGGAAAACCAATGCCACATGTTCTCACTCACACGTGAAAAGCTTAAAAAGTGACTCTCGGGGAGGTAGAGAGTAGGATGGTGGATACCAGAGGCTGAAAAGGGAAGTGGGGAGGGGGAATGAGAGAAGGTGGTTAAGGGATACAAAAATACAGTTGGAATAAGTTCTAGTATTCCATAGCACAGTAGGGAAATTATAGTTAACAATAGTTTGTTATATATTTCAAAATAGCTAGATTTGCTTTGGAGAGATGCTTTTATTTTAGGTTCAGGGGGTATATGTGCAGTTTTGTTACATAGGTACACTCGTATCACAGGGGCTTGTCGTACAGATTATTTTGCCACCCAGGTACTAAATCTAGAATCCAATAGTTATTTTTTCTGCTCCTCTCCTTCCTCCCACCCCCAATGCTCAAGTAGGCCCCAGCATCTGCTGTTCCCCTTTGTGTCCATGAGTTGTCATCATTTAGCTCCCACGTATAGGCAAGAACATGTGGTATTTGGTTTTCCGTTCTTGCATTAGTTTGCTAAGGATAATGGCCTCCAGCTCCATCCATATTCCCACAAAGGCATGGTCTCATTCTTTTTTATGGCTGTATAGTATTCCATGGTATATATGTACCACATTTTGTTTATCCAATCCATCATTGATGGACATTTAGGTTGATCCCATGTCTTTGTTATTGTGAATAGTGCTGCAGTGAACATATGTGTGCATGTGTCTTTAAAATATAATGATTTATATTCCTTTGGGTATATACCCAGTAATAAGATTGCTGGGTCAAATGGTAGTAGTGTTTTTAACTCTTTGAGGAATCACCACACTGCTTTTCACAATGGTTGAACTAATTTACACTCCCACCAACAGTATATAAGCATTCCCTTTTCTCTGCAACCTTGCCAGCATCTGTTATTTTTTTACTTTCTAATAATCACCATTCTGACTGGTATGAGATGGTATCTCATTGTGGTTTTGATTTGCATTTCTCTAATGATAAGTGATATTGAGCTTTCATATGCTTGTTGGCTGCACGTATGTCTTGTTTTGAAAAGTGTCTGTTTATGTCCTTTGCCCACTTTTTAATGGGTTTTTTTCTTGTAAACTTAAGTTCCTTATAGATGCTGGATATTAGACCTTTGTCAGATGCTACTTTGCAAAAATATTCTCCCATTCTGTAGGTTGCCCGTTTACTCTGTTGATAGTTTCTTTTGATGCACAGAAGCTGTTTAGTTTAATTAGGTTCTATTTGTCAATTTTTGCTTTTGTCGTAATCGCTTTTGGCATCTTCGTCATGAAATCTTCACCCGTTCCTACGTTCCTATGTCCAGAATGGCATTCCCTAGGTTGTCTTCCAGGGTTTTTATAGTTTTGGGTTTTACATTTAAGTCTTTAATCCATCTTGAGCTTTTTTTTGTATATGGTACAAGGGGTTCAGTTTCTATCTTCTGCCTATGGCTAGCAAGTTATTTATTGAATAGGGAGTCCTTTTCCCATTCCTTGTTTTTGTCAGCTTTGTCGAAGATCAGATGATTGTAGGTGTTTGACCTTATATCTGGGTTCTCTAATTTGTTCCATTGGTCTATGTGTCTGTTTTTGTATCAGTACCATGCTGTTTTGGTTACTGTAGCCCTGTAGTATAAACTAGGGTAATGTGACGCTTCCAGCTTTGTTCTTTTACTTAGGATTGCCTTGGCTATTATGGCTTTTGGGTTCTATAAGAATTTTTATATAGATTTTTTTTCTAGTTCTGTAAAGAATGTCACTGGTAGTTTGATATGAGTAGCATAGAATCTATAAATTGCTTTGGGCAATGTGACCATTCTAATGATATTGATTCTTCCTATTCATGAACATGGGATGTCCTTCCATTTGTTTGTGTCATCTCTGATTTATTTGAGCAGTGTTTTGTAATTCTCATTGTAGAGATCTTTCACCTCCCTGGTTAGCTATATTCCTAGGTATTTTATTCTTTTTGTGGCAACTATGAATGGGATTGCATTCCTGATTTGGCTCTTGTTGGTGTCTAAGAATGCTAGTGATTTCTGTATGTTGATTTTTGTATACTAAAACTTTGCTGATGTTGTTTATCAGCTGAAGGAGTTTTTGGGCTGGGACTATGGGGTTTTCTCGATATAGAACCCATGTCATCTGCCAACAGGGAAGTTTGACTTCCTCTCTTCCTGTTTGGATGCCGTTTATTTTTTTCTCTTGCCTGATTGTTCTGGCCAGAACTTCCAAGACTATGTTGAATAGGAGTGGTGAGAGAGGGCAACCTTGTCTTGTGCTGGTTTTCAAGGGAAATGCTTCCAGCTTTTCCCCATTCAGTATGATGTTGGCTGTGGGTCTGTCATATATGGCTCTTATTATTTTGAGGTATGTTCCTTTGATACCTAGTTTACTGAGAGTTTTTAACATGGAGGGCTGCTGAATTTTATAGAAAGGCTCTTCTGCATCTATTGAGATGATCATGTGGTTTTTGTCTTTAGTTCTGTTTATGTGATAAATCACATTTATTGGTTTGCATATGTTGACAACTTTGCATCCCAGGAATGAAGCCCACTTGATCATGGTGGATTAGCTAGCTCTTGGATATGCTGCTGGATTCTGTTTGCAAGTATTTTGCTGAGGATTTTTGCATCAATGTTCATCAAGGATATTGGCCTGAAGTTTTCCTTTTTTGTTGTGTCTCTGCTGGAATGAGTTGGGAAGGAGTCTCTCCTCAATTTTTTGAAATAGTTTCAGTAGGAATTGTACCAGCTCTTCATTCTACATCTGGTAGAATTCGGCTGTGAATTCATCTGGTCCTGAGCATTTTTTGGTTGGTAGGCTATTTATTACTGATTCAATTTTGGAGTTCATTATTGGTCTGTTCAGGGATTCCATTTCTTCCTGGTTCAGTCTTGGGAGAGTGCATCTGTCCAGGAATTTACCCATCTCTTCTAGGTTTTCTAGTTTGTGTGCATAGGGGTGTTTTAGTAGTTTCTGATGGTCATTTTTATTTCTGTAGGATCAGTGTTAACATTCCCTTTCTCATGTCTAATTATGTTTATTTGGAGCTGAAGAGATTTGTAATGTTCCCAACACACACACAAAAAAAATGTTTGAGGTGATGAATGTCCCAATTACCTTGATTTGATCATTACACATTGCATGCAGGCATCAAAATATGGCATATACCCCTAAAATATGTATGATTATTATATATCAGTTTATAAAAGAAAGCTAATTGTCCAAGGTTACACAGCTGGTAATAGGAAAACCCAGGATTCACACTTCGGCTATGGACTCCTGTGCCTGCATTCTTCACCATGTCATTAAATGACCATACATTTTCTCTTCCAATAGGACACTTTTAAGAGTGAAAGAAGCTATTAATAAATATTCCAGGATAATAAGTACAAACTGCAACTGTCCTAGGCAAATCAAGATGTCCCAAGCAAAGCTCTACCACTAGGCTATGCTGCCCCTCTGCGATGTTGCTATGAGAGTCTGCTGGACCCTGGGAACCATCAGGGGATCTCAGTATAGCTGAAAGGACAACACTGTTGTAGGTTCCCAGGTACCTGTTACGTGACAAATTATAGACGCTTGCATTTTGGTGCTCCCAAAATACATACCAGCATCTGACTGCTGAAACTAGCCTTGTAGGCTGACTTTGGCACACCAGAGCAGGGAACGAATAAGACAAACCCAAGCTCATATTTCCATGGGATGAGAGTGGAAGTTTCCATCTTCAGCCACTGAGAACAAATTCTTGTCAATGAGAACAAAGACAAGTCTGGGTCAATTTCACGCCAATCATAATTCATCATCACCTGACTCCCTGCACATTCCCTCACATATTATTTAGAGGAGGCAGCCCGCATTAGGGGGAGAAAAGCCTGCTAATCAACAGATCTGAATCACTGCTCTGCCCCGGGAGCTGTGCCCTGTGGAGCTCACCCACTGCAGAATGAGCTCTGCATCCGTCTATGAATGTATTGCTAAGGGTCAGCAGCGATGGGGTAACCCAGAAGTGAACTGGCTCCACGATCCATTAAACAGTTGCCCTGAAATCCACAGTGCCAGTCAACTAATGGGGCTTGGAGCCATCATTAGGTCACTAGAAAATGATATCTTCCTGTAGGTTGATACTGGCTTCACCATCCTGAGAGCAGAAGGCTTGAGAGAGGAACAGCCTCCCAGGCCTGGTGGCACCTGCCATCCCACATCAAATCACAGAGCCGTGCTTAAAAGGGGGGGGGGGGGGGGGGGGACAAGATGACAAATGAGGACAATGAGGCAGAAGGCCTGGCTCTACCATCATCTTGCTATGTGTCCCAGAGCCCATCTCTTAAATCCTGTGTATAAATCTTTTTGCCCATCTATAATGAGCAAAATGATTATACTCACCTACACGTTTTATGAATATTAAATGAGATGATACATGAAAAGTATCCTTAGTATCCTCCTTAGCACAGCATCTGGTTCATATTAGGGGCTCAATAAATGTTACTAGTGATAAAAATTATTATTATATCAGCAGTGATAAAGTATACCAGATATCAACTAGTATATTAATATTATGCAATATATTGATATAACAATGGTTATCATTATTGTATATTGTTATTATATTACATGTTGAATCAGAATTACTTGCTAAATGTGATACTTAAAATCAAAGAGATACGGCTGGGTACAGTGGCTCACACCTGTAATCCCAGCACTTTGGGAGGCCAAGGCAGGCAGATTACCTGAGGTCAGGAGTTTGAGACCAGCCTGGCCAACAGGGTGAAACCCCTGTCTCTACAAAAATACAAAAAAAATAGCTGGGCGTGGTGGTGCACACCTGTCATCTCAGCTACTTGCGAGGCTGAAGAAGGAGAATCGCTTGAGCCCAAGAGGCAAAGGTGCCAGTGAGCCAAGATCACGCCACTGCACTACAGCCTGGGCAACAGAGTGAGACTCCCTCTCAAAAAATAAAAAATAAGATAAAATAAAAGACATAGAATAGAGTAAAACAAAACAGATTACAGTGAAAAAATACCAAAAATGAGGCCCTAGATTCCTAGGTCAAAGATCAAGGTCAAGATATCACACCTACAAACCACCTCCAGATTTCAAGATTCTCCCAAAAGTCACTCTTCGACATCACCCAAGCGTGTGGGGAGGGCAGGGAAGGGAGTAGAATCAGTATTCCATGGTCATGTCTAAATGAACATTGATAATCAACAGAAGTCAGCTTCAGATCCCAAATCCCAGCCAAGCAGAGAGGCAGAAAAGTACCCACGGCACCTAAGTACCTAGATCTGCCTCACTAAGACCTACCTGGCCTATTGTCTCCATAAACAAATCTTCCTTTCTGGGACCAATTTTTCAGCAAAAGAAAAAAGGGAGAGAGAGGGAGGGAGGGAGGGGGAGGGAGAGAGCGGGAGGGGAGAGGGAGGTGGGGAGGGAGAGAGAGGGAGAGGCAGGGAGGGAGGGAGGGAGAGAGAGGGGGAGAGAGACAGAGAGAGAGAGAGAGAGAGAGAATGAATGACTTGAATAACTTTATTTATTTTTTATTTATTTATTGAGACAGAGTTTCGCTCTTATTGCCCAGGCTGGAGTACCGTGTCGTGATTTCAGCTCACTGCAACCTCCACCTCCCAGGTTCAAGTGAATCTCCTGCCTCAGCCTCTTGAGTAGCTGGAATCACAGGCATGAGCCACCACGCCCAGCTAGTTTTGTATTTTTAGTAGAAACAAGGTTTTGTCATGTTGGTCAGGCTGGTTTTGAACTCCTGACCTCACGTGATCCACCCGCCTCGGCCTCCCAAAGTGCTGAGATTACAGGAATGAGAAATAACTTTATAACATGGAAATAACAACATTTCAGACATTTACTTTCCCTTCTCTTCTTCCCCAGGGATGCCTCTGAGTTCAAGGGTGAGAGCTATGGTCAGAACTGTTTCCTTCAATCTCTGATTGACAGATGTCACCTTACTCTTTGCCTTATTTATGTCACCTCATGTTTGGTGATCTCACTAGTCCTCCCGTCCCCAAATCCCAAGTAATCATCTACAAGTACAATAAGATTTCACGCTGGGTTATCGCTCAACTAGTGCAATTCACAAAAGACTTTTGAAAATCTGGAGCTAGAAAAAAAAGGGAGGGGCTTCCATGAATTACTACCCACCCACTCAAAATCAATACCATGCAAGTGGCAATGTAGCATGGAGGGTTGTTTCCCCTTCTGAGCAGGATGCAGCAGTTATCGGTTCAGCTAATATAACATGTGAGTGACAACTTAGTAAAATTGAAAAACTCGATGACTTCTAACCATCATTCAAGGGCTAGGACTATAATTCATCATATTACTGCCCAGAGTTCAATCATCATCCGTCCTTCTGTAACCACGCCCTTCCACTAGCTCTCCCCTGCCCTACATTCTAATTCTCTCACTGTTTCTAAATTCCTTCTTTTAAAATAGCTCATAAAGGGATGGCCCATGGTAGACAGATTTTACCTCCAATTCTGACCACAACAGACAAATCCTCCAGTCCAGAGTTCCTCGAAGGCTCTCCCTCCCTTCTCTCTTGGCCTTCAGATTGGCCTATTTATAAGCAATGCTTAAGATTCCCCCAAAGCAAGGTCATAAACTCAAATCCCAATCAGGGCCAGGTGGATGACTTATGTGGAAGAAGTGAGCCGGGCGAGGATTTCTACTTTGAGAAACCTTGCTCGAAGCACTTCTTCATTATTTTCTCCTACACAACAAATCCCAAACTCTTAGAAGCAGCTCTTAGCACAGGAGTCTCCAGCCTGTTTTTCGGCCAGCTTTCTCTACCTGTTTCTCATTCCATGATCATAGAAAACAGCTCAATTAAGACTCTTTTCAGGTCTACCAAAAAGCTAGTGATTGGTACGTTCTGCTTAACCTCTAAATCTCAAAAACCAGTGACTTCGCCAGCCTCTACAATTAGGGCAACTAAGATATGAATAGAAGTCAGTAAATTTTCCTGCATTATTGATTTTCACTAAGCGTGTGGCACATTGTATTTTCTCCAATCGAGTGGAGATACTTGTTTTCTTAGCACTCAATCGATGTTTCTTCGGCATCACTCAAAGTGCAGCTGTGAGTCTGGGCTGCAAGGGACGAGATCCATACAACAAAAACATCCAGAGTTTTCAACATCCACTTCTGACTTTTCTAGTTCAATCTGCTGACTCCACTCGGAGAAACTCCAAAATAAATTTCCTTCCACCTTTAAGTCACCTGTTTTCTCATTCTTTTGAATATACTGTCTGCCAAAGAGAGCTAGCATTGCCTATGGATTATTTCACTGCCTTGAGGGAAAGGACATGATTTTTCCTTTTTGATTCATTGCATATTAACCTTCTCCAGAAATAGCAAGAATTCCTTTGATTTAGTAAACCCAAGATACACACGGAATTCATGTGGAGAAGACAATCAACCTCAGATGGAGCAGCATGTTGACAAGAGGCATATCCTGGGGGGATGCACGTAGACTAAGAAATGGTGAGGAATGAGAAAATGGAAAAAACCTTACTGGCTGCTGATCATCTTCCCACCCCAGCACACCCACCCGTGTACCCCACATCCCTCAGGAAAATAGGCTGATTTGGTCCAAAGTTTCAAAAAGAATTCATTGATTCACAACTGGCCAATGAACCTTTTCAGGAACAAATATTCCTTGTTTGTGCTGTCTAATATGGTAGCTACTAGCTACATGATGCTATTAAGCATTTGAAGTTGGCTAGTGCAAATAAGAATTTTAAAGCATGCTTTAAATTTTAAACATAGGAAAAGATTGCCTTTGCTGAGCCTTGCCCACTTTGTCTTCCTGTCAGGGCCAAAGGATGCTAGAAAGGATTTCCAGGTTGTATCCAGAGGCAGTGCAGACTTTTGGAGGAAGCTAGCATCATCTGATGGCAGCATCTGTCTTCTATCAATCGGAGAGCCAAAACTGATTAGGCTAATCCAATTGATTAAGTAGAGTCTCCTTGCTTTTCTGCCCTCCTCCCCGAACCTCCCTTAAGAAACATCCAGTCCATTCAAAGAAGAAACAGGTCACCAAAGGTGCCAGTTAATCCCCCTCTTCTCAAATTTTTATGCTGAAGATGTGTGTAGCAAAGCAATTTTCCTCACAATTCCATTCATAAAACAAAGAAAAAAATGCTTAATCATTTGCCTAGGTCTGAATGCACTAATCCTAGTTCCTGGTAATTCTCAAGCCCCTATGTAGTTGTTGCTTTATCTTCTTACTTTATTTTGTTAGTTGTTTGTGTCCTTTAAAATCAACTCATACTTTTCTATCTAAATTTATTTGTGCAGGTGACTTTATACCACTATACAGAGGCAAACACACAGATCTGATGTCCTAGTGACATTTTCTAATTTACTATTAAATTTTTATTTTGCAGACAGGATCTCACTCTGTCACCCAGGCTGGAGTACAGTGGTGTTAGCTTACTCCAACCCCCAGCTCCCAGGCTAAAGTTATCCTCCCACCTCAGCCTCCCAAATAGGTTGGGACTACATATACACACTACCATGCCCAACTAATTTTCTTTTCTTTTTTTTTTTTTTTTTTTTGTAGAGATGACGTTCCACTATGTTGCTCAGGCTGGTCCTGAACTCCTGGGCTCAAGTGATCTGTCCACCTTGGCCTGGAGAGCTTTTAAAAATACTGACCCCAGGACTAACCCCACAAAGTGCTGGGATCACAGGCGTGAGCCACAATGCCCCACCAAAAATTTTGAATAATATGTGCCTAACACACTCACTGACTTGATGAGTATGGGTGGGTGGCTACATTTTGGACCATGTTTCCTATTATCCTGATATTCAAGGATAATTATGAGTTGTTCATTTCTTTCCATCTCACTTCAGTTTTGCATAGAAATTTGCATATGTACTACTTTGCATGAATCCTAGGAGAAAATATTGCATCTGCAAAAAGTATAGGGGTATGTATCAATTGTGAAAAACTTCTTTGTGCTTAAGAAGGAAAAAAAATCTGTAGAAAGAGAACCTGCTTACTTCTGATGACCAGATTTTCAGATCTGACCCTTTGTGACTCTACATTCCTTCTCTGTAGCACAGGATTCTGTCCTCTGAGCCTTTTCTTACACTAGAAGTGTAACCTTGCAATTGCCATTTAGGCTCCTTGAAAGACTATGCTTCAGCCAGGACCCCTCGTTCTGGGCGCACGATGCCCTTCACACGCAGATGGCTCTGACCTCCGCGATGCTCATCGCCTGTCTCTGCAGCCGCCCCTCACAAGTCATCATCGCGGATGGCCTCCTTGCCTAATTTTACTACTCTTTCAGAAACAATTAATTGAGATTAGCCTATAAACCCTCCATTTAAAATGAGCAATTATCAATTACTGACACTTCTCCAGCTCCACCCCCCGTAAGAGAAGCATTCCAGGGCTCCTTAATCACCCGTCATGTCTCCCTGCCAAGCACAGTGTGGGTGCTGCTCTGCCAGTCCCTCCCACCACTGTCTGACCTAGGCTGTGATGGGCAAACACTGAGAAGTCGACTCAGAGCAAGGGGAAGCCAGCTTGGCCTCCAGTGTCCCCAGATATAGCCCAACGGCCATAAAAATCTATCTTCAGGTTTGTCTGGAGTTGCTGATCCCTTGCGGCAGTTGTCACAGAACAAAGTACCTGCAGTCCGTGATTTAAAGGATTCATTTATTCAACAAATATATCTGTGGACCTACTACCTGGCAGGGACCTTGAACAGCAGTGACTGAGGCAGACACAGTCCTTACCCTCTGGAAGCCAATTTCTAGTTTGGGAGACAGATTATACACTAGTAATCAAGTAAATAAACAAGACATTAAAATTTGATCAGGGCTACAAAGACGGTAGACAAAGAAATATGAGAGCGTAACCACGATATGAAGGGGGTCACATGGAATTGTACAGCCCTTAAGCTGCACAAGTCTATGTGGTGGCCGTGTAAACATGGATGGCCAAGGAAGGCCTCTCTAGAAAGGGAACATTTGAGCTGATGCTCAAAGAACAGAAGGAAGGAGCAGCCCATCCAGAGAAGACAAGGGCCAAGACCTGGCATGGGGCAGGGCTCGACCTGTTGGAGGAACAGAAAGGAGGCTCATGTGCTGGTGCCTATGTGAGATGCGGAGACAGAGTGCGGCTGCAGTGTCAGAAGGAAGTAGGTTTAGCAGAGTCTGGAGGTCAGTACAGATCCTGAGCACATGGGAAAGTAAACGAAGTTGTTTGAAGCAGAGAAATGCCGTGATATTGGCTAATTCACATTTTAAAAATAACGTCTGCTGCTGAGCAGAGAATGAGTGATAGGGCACAAGACTGGAAGCATGGAAATGTGATTTAGGCCAAGACAGCGCTTCTCACCTCTGGCTGCACATTGAAACAACCCTTGGAGCAGAGCATTTAAAAAAATCGTGATGCCCTGGCCCCATCTACAGACACCAATTCCATCAGCATGGGGTGAGTCCCAGGGGTCAGTATTTTTAAAAGCTCTCCAGGCAATTCTAAGGTGAAGCTAAGGATAAAAACACTGGCCTAGAGGTTATGCTGTGACAACCTATAGAGAAAGTCTACACAGTGGTTCTCCATGTGGGTTCCCTGAACTAGCAGCATCAACTTCACCTGGGAGCTTGTTAGAAATTCAAATTACTGGGCCGCACTCAAATCTACTCTATCAGAAACTCTGGAGTTGGGGCCCAGTCATCTGTTTTAACACACCTTCCAGGTGATTCTGTTACAGCAAATATTTGAGAGCCTCTGGTCTAGATGGTACCTTTCTAGAAAAATGAGAATATTCCAGGGCCAGAATTCCTGGTACTGGGAAGATGAACAATTATGCCAATAGAAAATGGTGCTATTATAGAATATCTCAGAATTAAACAATAGTGATAAAGCTGCTCCCGTTTACAAAGACAAGGCATGAGGCATTAAGGTTTCATCACCAGGACATGTGCTGAGAATAGCTTTGTTTTTTGAGATGGAGTCTTGCTCTGTCACCCAGGCTGGAGTGCAGTGGCACAATCTTCGTCATTGTTCATCACTGCAACCTCCACCTCCCAGGTGCCAGCAATTCGCCTGCCTTAACCTCCCAAGTAGCTGAGATTATAGGCATACACCACCACGCCGGGCAAATTTTTCTGTATTTTTAGTAGAGACGGGGTTTCACCATGTTAGTCAGGATGGTCTCAAACTGCTGACTTCAAATGAGCAGCCTCCCAAAGTGCCAGGGTTACAGGCATGAGCCACTGCACTCGGCCCAGAATAGCTTTTCCAATAGCGATAATGAATTCATGAATGAGTCAGTGATACTCACTGTATTAGGTTCAAGTCCCAGATCTACAAGACCAGCTGGATAATCATCAAATAGCAAGGTGTTGCTTTTCCATACCGTCTTACTTAATACAAAATGTTTTTGTATACATCACCCACTTTCTGCTCCACAAGGTAGATACTACTACAGCATTCCCACTTTACGGGTAAGAAAACTGAGGTTCAGATGGTTTAAGTGACTGAAGGTCATACTGCCAGAAATGGATTCTGTGGCTATGTTAAGGCTGCCACTCCACATTTTTTCCCATCCGTAAGACACCGAGCTCACAGCTTCACACCACATTTATCAGCAGAGAACAAAAGAAGTACTTGAAATTGCTACTTACAACGTTTACGAGTAAACTGGAATCCAAAGTCTGGCCTCTAGCCAAGCTGGTGAGTTATCGCCAGGACCGTGCAAAGGCAGACATCTAACTGTGTGGGAGGAAAGAGACCTGCAGGCATCTGGGACTGGAGATGGGGAGACAAGGAAGCAGCAACCCTCTGCCCTGCTCAGCCCAGCCAGAGGTCAGGTTCTGACCTGCGTCTTGCAGAGCCCTGGTGCTCAGCCCCCACGACCATTAGAGTCACCTGGGGAGCTTATAAATCACAATACCAAGGCCTACTCCACGGGATCCTAATTTCAGTGGTCTGGGGCGCAGTCTAGACCTCAGTATCTACAGAAAGCTGGCTGTAGGGCTCCGCTGTGACAACCACAACTGCAGAGAGCAAGGCAGCCCGGGAGACGTGCAGGGGCTGTTTTCAGGAAGAACCTCATGGAGCTCTGGGCACACACAGGCTTGCATTATAGAGGGAATTGAAGAGGGAGCCTTGGGACCTTGTAGACTGGGGCAGACCACAGTGGGGAACAGGAGAGCAACTTTAGTGCTCAGAAGAGCACCTCAGAGTGTCTGTGGTGCCTATTTGGCTGGACCAGGCTGCACCCTGCGATGCATAGGATGGGATGCAATGAGGGGGGTGGTGCAGAGAAGCAAAGGAGATGTGATGAGAGTGCTCGCCACATATGTCCCCTGGAACCCTCAGAATTAGCTGCTTGCATGGGAAGGAGTCCACAGGTGAGGGTCATTGACATTTGGTTAGCAATGTTGTTCTGTTGTGCAAAATACTATGAATGCACTAGAGTCTGTTTCTGCAAGTCCCTATCCAGTTGCTGGACTTGTTTTATCCTTCATCATCTCGTTTCCACTTCTAACTCCCCCTTACTACAAGGTAATCAGTCCCCTAGTGCATAGCTGTGGGGGTGGGTGGCAGAGAACCAGACATCCTGATGAGGACCGCCTCAACACAGAAGTGGCAACAGAAATCCTTCTGCAACTTACAGCTCACAACAAAGCTTTCTCCCCCTTGGAAACCTGTTTTTCTTAATTGCAGGGGGAGTCCCTCAGCGGAGGTGTTCCTGGTGCTAAATGTCTTAACTGAGGTTTGAAAAACAACAACTCCTCATTGAAAAATTAGCTGAAAGCCTGTGACTCCAGATGCAATCAAAGGTGCTAATGGGAAACCTTTGGCTAGTGCCCTAGAATCAGGTATAGATGCTGCCTTTCTCGTGGCCGTGTACAGGAAAGGGGGCCCAGGACAGCATTTCTAGGAGTAATTATGCTCTCATCCCAACCTCGCTACTAAGGGAATGTGAACTTTACTGCAGTGTTCACCACCGGTTTTCATTTTACTGCACAATCGAGCTTGTATTCCACCAGGAAGATGAAAGATTTCAGGTTCTGAGGCTGTCAGACATTTCCACTTATGAATTTAGTGAAACTCCTAAATCATGGCTGAGGCATAGCTTCCAAAATCTCTCCCCTCATTTTCAGGTTTTCTAATAGTTCCCTGCTCTTGTGGTATCTTGGTGCAATCACGCTAATAGGAACAATTTAATGGAGTCCTGGGGAGACAAAGATTTGGAGGATTACATTTCAACACTCAGCTTCTTATCATAGAGAAACACCCTTCCTTAATAGACTCCCTGGATTCTAGACCTGCTCACTTCTCTCAGCAGATCCAGCTGCACCTGAACAGGAGAGAAGAATTAGAAACTTGGTTACTGCTCCTTCTTGAATCTCAATCCCAGACAAAAATGGGCAGGTCAAATGCTAATCACAAATTAGGAGGATTCATCAACATGCAGAGACCAAAGAATCATTTTTCTCAGTGCTTGGAACACCCGGTCTTAAAGCACAGCCCTCTTGTACCTGTCCTCTGTGTATTAACCATCCGCCGAGTAACTCCAACTAGAATCCTGGAGGCTTGCTCCTCCAGCTTCCTCACAGCCCCGAATCATCTAGCCAAGAAGTAAATTCCCTTACAGCTTTCTCTGAAGTTTCCCTGAAACATATCCTGTTCTTTCTACGTTCAGTGGCTTTGTCCTGACTTAGGCCTCGTCAGCTCCTGTTTGTATTCATCTCAACAAATATTTAATGGGCTGCCACTATGTACCAGGGCTAGGTGCTGGGATCACAGGATTCCAGGCTCTCATGGGAAAGACGTGTTAAACAAATAAGTATGCAAATAGTTATTTAATAATAAATCCCATGAGTGCTACCAAAAAAAGTGCTATTGAAGTTTGTGGGTATAACCTGCCTCAGAGGTTCAACTGTTGGAAGATAAATTATATTTATAGTGAGAGTCCAGCTTCTGGTCTGGCTAAAGAGACTCCTAACAGAAATCAGGGGTACCAAACATAGCAGCTATAAACTCTGGATAAAACACAAAATTAAAAAAAAAAGAACAATGACCTGAAGGTACTGGAGAGTGAACAAAAACATATTCAGGAGGATAGTCAAAACCTGGAAGAAAAGAAAGTCATAAAATGAGCCTGGGAAACATAGCAAGACCTCATCTCTATTAAAAATCAAAACAATTAGCCAGGCGTGGTGGCGTGTGCCTTTAGTCCTAGCTACTCAGGAGGCTGAGGCGGGAGGATTGCTTGAACCTGGGAGATTGAGGCTGCAGTGAG
The DNA here is from genome assembly GCF_008728515.1 of Papio anubis. NCBI lineage: Eukaryota > Metazoa > Chordata > Mammalia > Primates > Cercopithecidae > Papio > Papio anubis. The sequence continues at coordinate 66,832,089 of NC_044977.1, forward strand.
CTATGATTGTGCCACAGTCTCTATGGCTTTAAGCCTGAAAGCAAGCTAAAGTCAGCTCCACCTGGAGTAGATAAAACCCTGCAAGAGAAATTATAATTTTTCTGACCGGAAGAACAGGAGAACAGAGTCTGGGGCCATCATAGCCACTAGAAAGTAAGGAGAGAATTTTTGAGACGAGAAAGCCAAAAGGGAGAACTCCAATTTCTGCATATGTACTCTACCCAAATGTGTGTCTGACCTGTGAACTAAGTATGCACAGAGCAGATTTTGAAACAGCCTAGACAAAGATACAGAATTGAACTGAGATTTGAGCTGATGCTCAAAAGACAAGAGTTTTTTTTGTTGTTTTATTTTGAGACAGTCTCACTCTGTCGCCCAGGCTGGAGTACAGTGGCACCATCTCGGCTCACTGCAACCTCCACTTCCCAGGTTCAAGTGTTTCTTCTGCCTCAGCCTCCTAAGTAGCTGGGACTACAGGCACATGCCACCACCCCTGGCTAATTTTTGTATTTTTAGTAGAGATGGGGTTTCACCATATTGTCCAGGCTGGTCCCAAACTCCTGACCTCATGATCCGCCCACCTTGGCCTCCCAAAGTGCTGGAATCACAGGCGTGAACCACCACACCCAGCCCAGAGTTTATAATTTCAGTTCAACCAAGTTAATGGCTTGATAAAACAAAAACACCAATGCTCTTCAGAGGAATATGATAGTGTCCAATGTGTATCCAGGATACAATCCAAAGTTACTCAACAGGTAAAGAATTAGAAACTGTGATCCAGTCTCAAGAGTAGAGACAATAAATGGAGACCAATCCTGAGATGACCCAGATGTTGGAATTGAAAAGAATTTGAAGCAGCTATTCTAACTATTGCCAATGAAGTAGATAAAATTTTGCTTATAATGAATGAGAAGAAAAATGGAAATTATTTTTAACAAAAAGAACCAGCACCAAACATGGTGGCTCATGCCTATAATCCCAGCACTTTGGGAGACTGAGATGGGAGGATCTCTTGAGGCCAGGGGTCTGAGACCAGCCTTGGCAACACAGGGAGACTTCATCTCTATTGAAAAACAAAATAGCCAGGTGTGGGGCATATGCCTGTAGTCCCAGCTACTCAAGAAGCTGAGGCAGGATTGCTTGAGTCTGGGAGACTGAGGCTGCAGAGAACTATGATCGCACCACTGCACTCCAGCCTGGGGGACAGAGTGAGATCCTGTCTCAAAAATAAATACAAAATAAATTTTTAAATTTTAAAAAACCAAATGGAAATCTTCTAACTGAAAACTGCAACATTAAAGTAAGCATAGGCCAAGTGCAGTGGCTCATGCCTGTAAACTCTACACTTTGGGATGCCAAGGCAGGCAGATCACTTGAGGTCAGGAGTTCAAGAACAGCCTGTCAACATGGCAAAACCCCATCTCTACTAAAAATACAAAAATAAGCCGAGCATGATGGTGTCCTCCTGTAATCACAGCTACTTGGGATGCTGAGGCACAAGAATCACTTGAATCCAGGAGGTGGAGGTTGCAGTGAGCCGAGAATGTGCCACTGCACTCCAGCCTGTCTCAAAAATAAATAAATAAATAAAATAAAAATAAAAGTCAGTACAGGGGCTTAACAGAAAATGGAGATGGCAGAGGAAAGACTTTGTGAAATTTTAGATCAAAAGAAATTATCAAATCTAAAGAAAAATATACAGAGCCTCAGAGAACTTTGAAATAACAACATATTGTCTAGCTTTTGTATAATTATAGTCTTAGAAGGAAATAAGAGAGAGGGAGGGAAAGAGACACAAAGAAAAAGATGGGTAGAAAAATATTTTAATACATATAATTCAAATTTTCCCTCATTTGATTAAAATTATATATTTACACCTTTATAAGCAAATCTCGAGCAGCATAAACACAAAGAAAATGATGCCTATCACATCATAACAAAACTGCTGCGAGCCAAAAATAAGGAGAAAATCTTGAAAGCAGCCAGAGGAAAATGACACATTACATACAAGGGAGCAACATTATCACAGACTCCTCATCAGCGACTATGGAGACCAGAAGACAGTGGAACAACATCTGTAAAGTCCTGAATTTAAAACACACACACACACACACACACACACACACACACACACAACTGTCCAAAGAAAGTTCTATATCCAACTAAAATATCTTTCAGGAATGAAGACAAGTATTCACTTTGGCACATATAGTAAAAAAAAATTTGATGACAAAATAAAAACATTTTCAGATGTAAGAAAATTAAAAGAATTTGTCGCCATCAGACCTGAACTCCAAAAAATGCTAAAGGAAAATTTTCAGGCTGGGAAATAATTTTTCAAAATCAAAATGATTTTTTATTCCTAAAATTATCAATGATTCAAATACTGTCTAAAAATTACGTTAAAGGAGGTGTAAGGTATTAATAGTTATCAAAAGGGGATATTAACTTTAAATTATCAACAGCAGTCTAAAACTCGAGCAAAATGGTTAAGTAAGGTACAGTAACTATATACCTGTATATTATTCAAAGAGTAAAATGGTACTTGTGAATAGTTTTTAGCAAATTAGAAAAAATGACTATGTTGCAAGCTAACTAAAAGTTATGTCTCTAAAGCCCTGAAATATTTATAGTCTTTGACCTAATTATTTCTCTTCCAGGAATCTACCTTAGAAAGTCACACCAAGAATAATGTATGAAGGGGTTCATCACTGTTTTTTCCAGCAAAAAACCTAAACCTGGAAGTAACCTGTTTCAATAATTGGCTTGTTAAATATACTATAATTCACCTTTATAATTCACTGTTCTGGCCGCAATAAAATCTATAGTTTTAAAGTCTATTTAATGTCAAAACTCATTTTCATTGCAAGAAGGATAGCAATTTTACATTTAATGTGTGTATATTTATACTTCCATAAAAAATACTGTAAAGCCTATTGCAAATATTAACGATTATCTCTGGATGGTTTATCATTAGAAATTTAATTTTTATCTTAGTTTCTAAATAATTTTTAGTAAGGAAATTAATTATTGGATAAATTTGGGTATTCAGTATAATCTTAATTATATTTTCATATGCATAGAAAAAGATCACTAGAACAAAAGAGAATACAAATATGTTGGTATACTCTTTCTTCCATACAACCTGGTAGTTTTATATCCAAATAATGGTCCATGATGCTTCCTTGCTTCTTGAAGAGAGGAAGAAGCTATATAAGTTGATGGCTAAGGAAAGGCCCTTTAGCTGAAGTGCCCAGACTGTCATCCCAGCTCTGGCATTTATTCTAGTTACCCTCTCTGTGGCTCACATACAGTATGAAGTTTGTAATAAATCCTGACTCCTAGCATTGTTATGAGAATTAAGTGAATTAATTTTTATAAAGTACTTAGAGCAGTGTCAGGCATTTGGTGTTATTTAATAGTGTTTATTAAATAAAAACTAAGTAGAAAATTATCCTAAGGAAAAGTGTTCACTGTAACATTGTTTTAAAAGGGGGGGAAAAAAGACATTGCCAAAAAGAGATTAATTAGAATTGCAGAGTAGTTAAAAACACAGACTCAGAAACTAGACTGCCGCGTTCAAATCCTAGTCCTGCTACTCACTAGCTGGATGACTTTGGACAAGTGACTTAATTTCTGTATGTCTCATTCCTTCCATCTATAAAATGGAGAAATAATAGTACCTACTACATAGTTGTTTAAGGACTTCTAAAACTCTCAGAACAGTACCTAGAGTGAGATAAGCACTATAATTAAGTGTTCCCTCTTGTAGTAGTGATGTGGATATGGTGGTGGCAGTAGTAGTACCTCCATATATGATAATAGATGTGTTCCACACACTGCTAACTGAAAAGATCAAATTACGAAACAGCAGAGGTGCCGCCTATATTTGAGCAGCTTGAATCTTGCACAAACCCAGGGAGGCAGATGAGAGCTGTATACACCAGGAAGAGGGCACCTTTTTAAATTTGCATAAAAGCACAGAGCACATGACAGCTGGCTCTCTAGAATAGTTAAGTCGAATCCCATTTCTGTAAAATCCAATAAATGGACATATATGTGTTTTTCAATGTGCACAATGTTAATGTGAGTGGTGGGCCTGAGGTATTATTATTCTCTTTTCTGAACCTATCTACATGTCCCCTCTCTTCCCACCTCCCCCAGCAGGCTTTTTTCCTTCTTCTTTTTTCTTTCTTTTTTTTTTTCAGATGGAGTCTCACTCTGTCACCCAGGCTGGAGTGCAGTGGCACCATCTCAGCTTACTGCAACCTCTGCCTCCCAGGTTCAAGCGAGTCTCCTGCCTCAGCCTCCCTAGTAGCTGGGATTACAGGCACCTGCCACCACACTGCGACTTCTTGTTTTTATTTTTAGTAGAGATGGGATGGCAGGCAGCGGTAAACATGCAAATCCCACAGGAGGCAAAGAGCCAAGCGGACAGGGTCTGGAGATCGAGACCATCCTGGCTAACATGAGTAGAGCCGTCTCTACTAAAAATACAAAAAAAACTAGCGGGTGAGGTGGTGGGAGGCACCTGTAGTCCCAGCTACTCCGGAGGCTAGCAGAGAGGCAGGAGGGTATAGTGGGCTCCCGGTGGAGCCCGTGAGTGAGATCAGCCACTGCACTCAGCTACCTAGGCTGAAGCCGAGACTCCGTCTCAAAAAGTGGGGGTTTTACCACCTGGCCCAGACTGGTCTCAGACTCCTGACCTCAAGTTATTCCTTTCCACCATTCCTCCCCAAAATGCTGGGACTATAGGCGTGAGCCACCGCACGTGACCAACAGGCTTTTTACTTAACAAACATTTAAGCTTTGTTGTGTGTACAAAACACTTGTTCTGACTATTGGCTTGGAAAGATATCCATGATAGAATATTAGGTGGACAACATCTCATTTACATATATGTATGTGTGCAAGGGTCTTTGAGGGGAATAAACAGGAACATTTATATTCAAAAATGAATGGTTACTATCTCTGTACCCAAGCATTGCATGCTATTATCACAGCTTTCTGTATTAATAAAAAAAGTTTTTAAGTTTTTTAGATTCTGGCACAGGTGAAAAGGAAATATATTGAGTGGTTGTCTTTTGGTGGTAATGTCCTAGAAAACTCTCATTTTCTTTTTTTATATTTTTATATAATAAATACATATGACTTTTATATTCAAAAAACATATATTTAAACTGTATGTGGTTCATCTACATACATCCTTAGTTGTAATATAGAATAATTAGAATTAAGGCAATTTGCAGGTGAAAAGGGGAGTTTTGTACATTCTCCCCCATCCCTGCCTCAAACTAATGCAAGCAACTGAAATATTTGTTTCCAGCAGACAACCCTATTTTATCACTTAGCAAGATACATGTCCCTGGCAGATTCACTTGTAATAAGCTTCTGCCATGGTAGAAAGTTCAGGAAACCTCATTTCCGAGTTCCACTTATGCTATGTTCCCAGCTTCCCCTAGGAGTGCTCAGGGAAGTGACTGTCTTATTTATAGATTATTTTTATTCCTTATATTCCCAGATGTGCTGTACTCAAACATCTTCTGAGCTAGAGCTGAGCAGTGAATACCCACGTACACATGCATATGCGCGCATATGCGCGCGCGCACACACACACACACACGCGCGCCAGAGTGGAGAAATACAAACCAGATATTAAACACAGATCAGACTCTACAGACTGTCAGGCTGAGGGATGACTAGGACACGTGCACTGGCCCACAATCTCCAATGTGTTAAAATAATTTAATTGGGTATTTCATGGCACATTTTGCATTATTATGGCTCCCTTTGGATGCAACAAATGATTTGCTTCAGCAATATAGAGTCCCAAGTAGTGGCATTATGTGATTAAGTAAGTGAGAACATCGACCATTAAATTCAGTTCAGTCAGGCTTACATCCATCTTATTTCTTTTTTATAATTCAAATTTTCCTGCTGGTATATATTCACTTGAGACCATTTTTAAGTCATATGTTTATGAGAGTTTCTCTTCCTACTTTTCATCCAATTACTACTGCATTTAGAGTTTCAAAACTGCAATTTGATTCTCCTTTGTTAGGTGGATTGATTGATAGGTTATAAGGCACAAGAATACCATCCTCAATTTCCATATTTATAGCAGCTCTCGAAAATATCAAAAGGCTTGTTTTGTAGGCCTCATAGCAATTCTAGTTTATTAGACTTGAACACTTAATTAAAACTTGCATAGTCATTAAGCAGTGCTCTTAATCAGCCTTTCTGCCTATTAAGTTCAAGGTGTATAGGAGGTTAAAGGGAAACATGGTGAATAGTTGAAAAGCAGCTTGAAAATTCTAGAGCAATGGCTTTTAACCTGGCTGAGCCATTGGCCTCCTGGAGAATATAATGAAAGTTGTAGGCCCTCTCCCCAAAGCAATGCATGTATACATAACAACATTTTCACATTATTTTAGGGGGTGCATGCATACATGTCCTACCCAATAGTTCATAGAACTCAACTTCAGGATCTCTTCTCTAGAATAGTAGTTCTCATCCAGGAGCAATTTTGCCACCCAGGGGACACCTGGCAATCTCTGGACACATTATTGTTTGTCACAACTGGAGAGGGGCAGGAGTGCTACTGGCATCTAGTAGGTAGTGACCAGAGATGCTGCTGGACATTGAACATTGCAGAGCACATTCCCTCACTCGTGAGGAAGAACTATCTGGCCCCAGATGTCCATTAAGCCCAGGCTGAGAAACTTTGCTCTGAAGAGTATATCAAAAATTCTTAGGGAATACTGAGACATCTCCCTCCCACCCCTTGGATGGGAAACATGCCTAAGGAGAATAAATACAAATCATGGAAAAATCCATGCATTTTGACCTTGATTCATTTATCCAACCAATTATTGATTCAGCAGACATTTACTAAACACCAATTTCCTGCTGAGTACTATTCCAGTCACTGGGAATACCACTCATCAGAAACAAAGTCAGTTAAGTAAACAGCCCGTTAAAAAGTTGTACTAGATTAGTTAGGAATGCGTTCAGCCCCATGTAACACATTAATAAAATAGGAATTTAACAGAAACGTGCCCATGTAAAAAGAAATCCAGCCGGGAGTGGTTGCACGTGCCTGTAGTCCCAGCTACTTGGGAGGCTGAGATAGGAGATGGCTTGAGCCTAGGAGTTAGAGGCTGCAGTCAGCTATGAGTACACCACTGCACTCCAGCCTAGGTGACAGAGCAAGGCTCTGTCTCAATAAAAATTATTTAAAAAAAAGAGAGAGAGAGAGAGAGAGAGACAGAAATCCAAGGGTAGACAGTCCCAGACAGTTAAGGCAGTTTCCTGTTGTTGATAAGACCACAGGCCCCTTCAATGTTCCTGCTCTGCCATCCTTGGTGTTTGCCCTCATTTCTGATTTCCTAAGATGTCTGCTGCTCCTTAAGGCTCAAATCCAAATTCCAAATGGGCAGAGGAGACAATGTGAAGGACAAAGGCAAAACAATGTACGGACTAGTTGAGCCTGCTTCTGCTTTAAATGGAAACAATGACTTTCTGGAAATTCGACCCAGTAGGCTTCCCTTACATGTCATTGGCTATAACTAAGTCATATGACCACACACAGCTGCAAGGGAGTCTAGGAAGGTAACTATTTTTTTAACTGAGCACATTGTTACTCTGAGAAAAATCAGGGCTCTACTAACAAGGAAAAATGTAGAATGGGTGTTGGGAAGGCAATTAGCAGTGCCTGCTGTAAGTGTGGTAAGTGCAAGAAAACAGGATGCAGGAAATACTAAAGGAGCTCTTAACAGAGGTTTGTAACACACTGTCGAGCAATCAGGGGAGGCAGAAAAATAAGGAAGAGTTACCCTGTGTGTCTTCAGGGGTGTGTTTGTGTGTGTGTGTTTAAGAGCAGTGGGATGGGTGTGGGGTCAGTACCAAGGTGATTCAAGCAGGGGGAGCCACATGTACAAAAGACTGGAATTGGAGGAGCAAGGAGTAGTGAATGATGAGGCAAGATGGACAGGTAGGGCAGTGCAGGCCCTACTGTTGAGTTTGGCTATTATCCTGAGGCCAATGGGGGCCCTTCATTGGTTTAGAGCAGGAAACACACTATCATAACATTTTAAAAGATCACTCCAATTGCAACGTGGAGTACCCACTGTACAAAGGGCAAGACTTAGCACAAGGAGGCCAGGACAGCGTCCCTGAAGACAGAAACACTGGGTGCTCATCTTTGTAAAATATAAGCTTGCTGCCCCCACCCTCAGCCATTCAGCAGGGGTGACAGTTGGAAGGCTTTGTCAGACACAGGGACACTACCTGAATGTGCTATATGGAGGTGTTATAGAAAATCCCCATGGGGATACATTCCTGACTCACACAGTGACTTCCATTTTCTTCAGTTCTTGAAGATATAACTTTCCCAAGCTAGAGATTCTTTCCCAGAAATCCATCATTTAACTGTTGATCACTCATCCCGGTGGGCAAGGTTTGTTCATGATAAGGTCAAAAGACTCCTACCTGTCTCCAAGTGTCTGCCAACTTTGACTGCATTTCCTCAAGCATTTCCCTGTAAGCACATCAACCATTCTTAACTAAATGCAAGTCTTACATCTACATCTAACTGGAGGCTCTCTCACTAATTCTCTGGAGTAAGCCCTGTACAGTCACTTGTGTGCCTCTGATACCATTATAAGTCAAAACTCTTCTCAATAACACACAATGATAGAAAGTCTGTGGATGAATAAACACAGGTGGCTGAACACACTCAACTCAAAATAACATGGGAGAATACTCATGGGCTGAAAGCTTTTACTGTATGATACACACAGCAACACTCGTCAGCAAATCATACACTACTACCTGCCAAACACTGTTGGATGAGGGCATGTGATACAGTGTGCAGATTATAAGGAAGAATATATTTGTAGTCTAACAATATACTATGAAGGAAGGCTACATATTAATAGATTTTGAAAGTATTTCCCCAAAGTAGCACTATAAAAAAGATGAGCTAGTTGGTATTTAACAGGACATGTCCCTAAAGGAAGGTACTTATTCATCAGAAGATTTTTGGACCAATAGTATCCCACAAAGGTGAATGATTGGGAAAATTGATTCATGGTATAGTTCTGTGTATGTATGAACTATAGGTCCAAAGTAAAATTAAGAAAAGTATTACAAATATTCATTTTGAAAAGCTTCTCTCATATCTGACCACAAAGATGTTCAGAAATCCAAACACTGGAAGCATTTACCTGAATTGTTTAATGAAACTTTTAAAATAATTCAGTATTTTATGATTTAATATTTTTACAAACAGCCTTATTGAGATATAATTTACATATTATAAAACCAATTCATTACCCCCACAAGTTCCCCCATTTCTATGTGCACTTAATCCCTATTTTCTTTGCCAGCCCTAGGCAATCATTGTTCTCTACTAAATGTGTCCTTTCTGAATACTTCATATGGATGGAATTGTACAACATCTAGTCTTTTGCGTCTGGCTTCTCTCACTTAGCAAAATGTGTTTGAGGATTATTCATGTTGTAGTATGTATAGGTTCCTTTTAGTTTCTTAATAGTATTCTATTACATGAATATACCACAGTTTGCTTATCCATTTACCTGGATGGACATTTGGATTTTTCCTCTTTGGAGCTGTTATGAATAATGCTGTTATGTGTACATGATTTTGTGTGGACATATGTTTTCATTTCTTTAGAGTATATTCCTATGAGTAAAATTGCTGGGTGATATAGTAAATTATTTTCAACATTTTAAGAAACTCCCAAACTGTGTTCCCAAGAGGCTTTACCATTCTACATTCCCATCAGCAATGTATGATACTTTATTTCTCCACATATTGCTAACATTTAGGATTGTCTGTCTTTTTGATCGTAGCCATTCTAAGGATGTGTTTTAATTTGAATTTTGGCAATAATGAAGAACACTTGTTTGTTTGTTTGTTTGTTTGTTTGTTTGTTTTTTGAGACGGAGTCTCACTGTCGCCCAGGCTGGAGTGCAGTGGCGCTATCTCGGCTCACTGCAAGCTCCACCTCCCAGGTTCACACCATTCTCCTGCCTCAGTCTCCAGAGTAACTGGGACTACAGGCGCCTGCCACCACACCCAGATAATTTTTTTGTATTTTTTGTAGAGACCAGGTTTCACCGTGTTAGCCCAGATGGTCTTGATCTCCTGACCTCATGATCTGCCCACCTCGGACTCCCAAAGTGCTGGGATTACAGGCATGAGCCACCGTGCCTGGCCAAGATGTTGAACATCTTTTTATACGTTTATCGGCCATTTATCTATTTTCTTTGTTGATTGTGCATTCAAATTGTTTTCTATTTTTTAATTGGGTTGTCTTATTGAATAAAAATTCTTCATCTATTTTGTGAACAAGTTCTTCATTGGATATATGATTTGTGAACATTTCATCTCCGTCTGTGGCTTGTCTTTTCATTTTCCTAATAGTGTCCTCTGAAACACAAATTTTTTAAATTTTGATTAAACCCCATTTATGAACTTCTTTTGGCAATTATGTGCTTTGTTTTATATTTAAGACATTTTCTTGCTTTTAAAAAACTCTAGCTTGACAGTCTCTGCCTTTTTATTAGGGAATTTAGATCATTCCTAGTTAAAGTGAATTATTGATATGGCTGGTTTTACATTTGCCATTGTATTTGTTTTGTGTATGTTTATTTTCTTTTTAATTCCTCTATTCTTCCTTGACAGCCTTCTGTTGAACTAAATAAATGGTTTTTCGTGTATCATTTTAATTCCTCTGTTAACTATTTTAATTTTTTTGTTATATTCTTAGTGGCTGCTCTAGAGATTACAACATTAATCAACTTATTGCAATCCACTTCAGATTAACACAACCTATTCTAATAAAATATACAAACTTTGCTCCAGCATAATAGCTTCATTTCCTTCTCCTTGTGTGTGTTCAAATTACTGTTTTATCTTTCTTTCAAAGAGATTAAGAGAATATATAAAATATATATAAAAGCAATATATATTTGTAAAGTTTCTTATATTAGCGTATATATCACTTCTGGTGCTTTATATTTCTTCTATGGATTCAAGTTGTATCTAGTGTCCTGCCCTTTCAACATGAAGGATTCCTTTAGTATTTATTGACAGTCGGTTCTGCTAACAACAAATTATCTCAACCTTTGTTTATTTTGAAATGTCTTTATTGCCTTTATTTTTGAAGGGTAGTTTTTCTGGATATAACTTCTTAGATATACAGTGGGGTATTTTTTCTTTCCTTTTAGCACTCTGGCTCTGCCATCCCCCTGCCTTCTGGCTGCCATTGTTTCAGATGAGATGCCAGCCATCAATCACATTGGTGTTCCCATGTATGTAATAAGTCACTTTTTCCTTGCTATTCTTAAGTTTTTCTGCCTTTCACTTTCAAGAATTTGGCTGTACTGTGTCTAAATGACAATCTTGTCTTTATTCTGTTTGGGATTTGTTAACCAGGTGGATGTGAGTTTTTAAAATCAAATTTGGGTGCTCACTTCAGTAGCACATACACTAAAATTTGGGATGATAGAGGGAAGATTAGCATGGCCCCTGTGCAAGGATGACATACAAATTAATGAAGTGTCCTATATTTTTGAAGCCATAAAAAAATCTCCCAGTCATGAAAAGCCCAGGACCTGATGGTTTCACTTCTAAATTTTACCAAAGATTTAAAGAAGAATTAATAGCTATCCTACTCAAACTATTCCAAAAAATAGAGGAGGAAGGAATACTTCCAAACTCAATCTAAGAGGCCACTATTACCCTGATAGAAAACCAGACAAAAATACACCAAAAAAAACGAAAACTAGCCAGGCATGGTGGTTCACAGTGGCTCACATCTGTAATCTTAGCACTTTGGGAGGCTGAGGCAGGTGGATCACCTGAGGTCAGGAGTTTGAGACCAGCCTGGCCAACATGGTGAAACTCCATCTCTACTAAAAATACAAAAAAATTAACCAGGCGTGGTGGCACAGACCTGTAATCCCACCTGCTCAGGAGGCTGAGGCAGGAGAATCCTTGAACCTGGGAGGCAGAGGTTGCAGTGAGCCAAGATTGCACCAGTGCACTCCAGCCTGGGCGACAGAGTGAGACTACAATTCAAAAAACAACAACAACAACAATAACAACAACAACAATGACAAAGACTACAGGCCAGTATCTCTGATGAATATTGATGCAAAAATCCTCAACAAAATACTAGCAAACTAAATTCAATGATACATTAGAAAGATCATTCATCAAGACCAAGTGGGATTTATCCCTGGGATGCAAAGGTGGTTCAACATGCTCAAATCAATCAATCTGATACATTATATCAAGAAAACGAAGGATAAAACCCATGTGATGATTTCAATTGATGCTGAAAAGTCATCTGATAAAAATTCAACATCCCTTCCTGATAAAAACCCTCAAAAGGCCGGGTGTGGTGGCTCACGCCTGTAATCCCAGCACTTTGGGAGGCCAAGGCGGGTGGATCACGAGGTCAGGAGATAGAGACCATCCTGGCTAACACGGTGAAACCCCGTCTCTACTAAAAATACAAAAAAGTAGCTGGGCATGGTGTCGGGCGCCTGTAGTCCCAGCCACTCGGGAGGCTGAAGCAGGAAAATGGCATGAACCTGGGAGGCAGAGCTTGCGGTGAGCCAAGATGGTGCCACTGCACTCCAGCCTAGGTGACAGAGAGAGACTCTGTCTCAAAAAACAAACAAACAAGCAAACAAACAAAAAAAAACAACTGTCAAAAAACTGGGGATAGAAGAAACATACCTCAACATAATCAAAGCCATAGATGACAGATTTCACATACTGAATGGGGAAAAACCGAAAGCCTTTCCTCTAAGATCTGGAGCATGACAAGGATGCCCACTGTCTCCACTGCTATTCAACAGAGTAATAGTAGTCTGAGCTAGAGCAATCAGACAAGAGAAAGACATAAAGGGCGTGCAAATTGGAAATGAAGAAGTAAAATTACCTATGCTTGTAGATGATATAATCTTATATTTGGAAAAACCTAAAGACTCCAGAGGAAATCTATTAGAACTGTTAAACACATTTAGTAAACTTGCAGGATACAAAGTCAACCTACAAAAATCAGTAGCATTTGTATATGCCAACAGTGAACAATGTGAAAAATAAATTTAAAAAGTAATCCCTTTTACAACAGCCACACATAAAATTAAATACCTAGAAATTAACCAAGGAAGTAAAAGATCTCTATAATGAAAACTATAAGATACTGATGAAAGAATTGAAGAGGACACCAAAAAATGAAAAAATATTCCAAGTTCATGGATTGGAAGAATCAATAGCTAAGATTTGGAAGCAACCTAAGTGTTCATCAACAGATGAGTGGATAAAGAAAACATGGTACATCTACACAATAGTACATCTACTATTTAGCTACAAAAAGAATGAGATCTAGTCATTTGCAACAACATGGATGGAAATGGAGATCATTATGTTAAGTGAAATAAGCCAGGCACAAAAAGACAAACATTGCATGTTTTCATTTGTGGGACCTAAAACCAAAACAACTAAACTCTTGGACATGAAGAGTAGAAGGATGGTTGTTACCAGAGGCTGGGAAGGGTAGTGGGTAACTGGAGCAAGAGGTGGGGATGGTTAATGAGTACAAAAAAAAAATAGAAAAAAATGAATAAAACCTACTATTTGATGGTAAAATAGGGTGACTATAGTCAATAATAATTTAATTGGTCAGGCATGGATGCTCACGCCTGTAATCCCAGCACTTTGGGAGGCCAAGGCAGGCAGATCACTTGAGCCCAGGAGTTCAAGACCAACCTGGCCAACATGGAGAAACTTCATTTCTACAAAAAATACAAAAAGTAGTAGGGTGTGGTGGCATGTGCCTGTGGTCTCAGCTACTTAGGAAGCGGAGGTGGGAGGAACACTTGAGCCTGGGAGGCAGAGGTTACAGTGAACTAAAATTTACCACTAGACTCCAGCCTGCATGACAGAGTAAACCCCTGCCTCAGAATAATAATGATAAAATAATAACTTTATTGTACATTTTTAAAATAACTTGAAGAATGTAATTGGATTGTTTGTAACTCAAAGGATAAATGCTTGGGAGGATAGATACCCCATCTTCCATGATGTGCTTATTTCACTTTGCACACCTGCATCAAAACATTTCCTGTACCCATAAACACCTACTACGTACCCACAAAAAATTTAAAAATAAATAAAGTCAATTTTGGCAAGTTTTCAGTCATGACTCATTCAAATATCTTTTCCAACCCCTTCTCTGTATTCTTTATTTTGGGACTTTCATTAATTTCATTCTAAATGCATGTCAGTATATTTAATGTTCCATGTTCTCTGAGGCTCTGTTCATATTTCCTTTGTTCTTGTTTTCTCTCATTAATTTTTATTGATCTATTTTTAAGTTCACTGATCCTTTCTTCTGACATCTTGAATCTGCTATTGAGCCCCTCCAATGAATTATTCTTTTTATTTATTACACTCAACTTTAGAATTTCCATGTGACTCTTTTTGGTAATTTCTGTCCCATTATCGAGACTCCCTATTTGTAGATTCATTGATGTCATACCTTCCTTTAATTCTTTAAACATGGTTTCCTTTAGTGCTTTGAGTGTATTTATAATAGCTTCTTTGAAATTTTTGTGCACTAAATCCAACCTCTGGGGACACTGAGAGACAGTTTCTATTAACTGTGTTTCCTTCTAAAAATACTTTCCTATTTCTTTGCATGTCTCATATTTTGTTGAAGACTGAATATTTTAGATAATAGGTTGTAACAACTCTGGATTCTGATTTTGCCCCTCTGATGGCTTTGTTGTTGCTGTTTTGTCTGTTTTACTTACTTAGAAACTTTCCTTGGATAAATCTGTGGATCTGTCTCCTGCACACTACATAGTCACTGATGTCCTTGCTCAGGTTTCTGAGTTGCTCCTGCATGAGCACAGCTTAGTAGTCAGCTAATAGTTGTAAAAAGATTGTACTCAAATGTCTGAACCAGTACATCTACTATCGTCTGATTACGGTAGAGAGTAGGAGTAGACATTCAAAGTTTAGGCTATTCTCAAATCTATTCCTACTTTTACTTCCTGCTAGGCCCTTTTGAGTCTGTGGGTATGTGCAAAGTTTCAGGGTTGACCAGGAGTACATGAACAGCTTAGGCTCTCTCCTGTCTCTGCTGTGAATGTGCACAGCCTCAGCCTTGAACATCTTACCCCAAACATGAATGAAAACTCAAGCTACTAGAGCTATTGGCCCTCTCCCACTTGCTGACCACCAAGATCATCACTTTTACAAATAACACTACTGTATCACCCACTGTTTCAAATCAAGCAAACCTCTGTGATGGTCAGTTTTATGTGTCAACTTGACTTGGCCATAGTATGCCAAGATATCTGGTAAAATATTACTTCGAGTTATGTCTGTGAGGGTGTTTCTGGAAAAGATGAGCATCTGAGTTGGTAAACTGAGTAGAGGAGATGACTCTCCCCAAAGTAGTGGGTGTCATCCAATCCACAAAGGGCCTGAATAGAACAAAAAGGCAGAAGAAGGTTGAATTTCAGTCTATCTGATGGCTTGAGCTGAGACATCAATATCTCCTGCTCCTGGTTCTCAGGCCTTCAGATGCTGACTGGGATCTATACCATCAGCCATGGCTCTCAGGACTTCAAGTTGCACCACTGACTTTCCTGGGTCTGGAGCTTGCAGATAGCAAATCATAGAATTTCCTAATCTCTATACTTGTGTAAGCCAGCTCCTTATCATAAATCTCATTTTAGATATATAGTGATACCTAAAAATAGAAAAATAACCAATAGAATATGGCTGTGTGTGTGTGTGTTCCTCTAAAAATGCTAATACAGCCTCCCTTTGACTGTAGCAGCACATGCCAACCCAACTGAGCAGAGAAGGGGAGCAACTCTAGTCCAGACCAGAACACCACAGACTCCCACTGTTCTTACCTGAATTTCAGTGGTTGTTTAAGCATGAATGCTTCTCAGGCCATTCATTAATTTCCAGAACACTGAAAGGGTTTTGTCCATTTTTCCCAGTCTTATAGATGCTTTTTTTGGGAGAAAGAATTGACTGACTTCCTTACTCAGCCATATCTGAAAGTCCTGCCGATAATTCAATTTTAAAATTGCACCATTGTAATTTGCACACAGAACAAAGTGATGGAATATTTGCAAAGCTGTGAATGCCTAGTGGGTAATGTCATGACAGACTGATCCATCAACTAGGACAGAATGGGAGAGGTCAAAATAGCTGGTCACATTTGCATTACTATCAGTCCCACACATAATTTACAAGTTGAAAGAGTTGGTGTAGGTCATTTATATGTCTTGGCAGGTGACAATTGTTTTTTGTTTTGTTTTGTTTTTGTTGTTTTTGTTTTTTTGAGACGGAATCTCACTCTGTCACCAGGCTGGAGTGCAGTGGCACGGATCTCAGCTCACTGTAACCTCTGCCTCCCGAGTTCAAACGATTCTCCTGCCTCAGCCTCCTGAGTAGCTGGGATTACAGGCACGCGCCACCACGCCCAGCTAATTTTTGTATTTTTAGTAGAGATGGGGTTTCACCATGTTGGCCAAGATGGTCTCGATCTCTTGACCTTGTGATCTGCCCTGCTCAGCCTCCCAAAGTGCTGGGATTACAGGCGTGAGCCACTGCACCCAGCTGGTGACAACTGTTTTAAAGCACTGAATTACAATTCTGCCTATAAATGTGTGTATGTGTATATATCCAGGTATATACACATATATATGCACATATACACATTTCATATAATCACAATATATTCATGTGTATATGTATAGATTGATATACAAACATGCATGCTAAAACAGCTTTCCTCATCTTTTTATTCTCATTATTGTGATTGTTATAAAGTTATATACATTCCAGATTTATTGTTAATCCAATAGAGAGCAAATCCCAGGAACTCTAGGAACGCTCTTCTACAGAGGCAGGGAAAACATTCCAGGTACACTATCCTTTACTTCCAGGCAGAACATTTGAACAGAAGAAGCAAATACTAATGTGAGCCCAGGTCCATGAAAATTAAGCATAAAACCCTATTATTAAGTCTAAAGGTGATTTCCAAAACTATGTCAATAGTACTTAATTACCCAAAACAACTTGATTGGCTGTGATGACTGCCTTGGGGGTGAAAGAGGTTAGCACTTAGTTTAACAACATCCCCAAAGTGGTCCAGAATCTTAAACTTGCAAAAGAAAGTAAAAAGTGAAAATTAAATTCAAAGCCCAAAGTGGCTTCAGTACCAATTTTTCACACTAGATCATGAATAATGTCAGTTGGCTGAAACTCTCTGATGACGTGTGTCTCCAGGGAAATGTGTAAAGCACGTGTTAATCTTCATCCTCTACTCAAGAGTTTTTCTTCACAGTCATTTGCCACCTGTCACCATCCCCCCAGTGACAGGGTGAGCTTGGTCACTGCGGTTGCCATGAGCAAGATCAAAAGAGATGATGGTGACGAGGAGGTGGATCTGAGACTTGCTGGCAATGTTCTTTGACAAGGACTACTGGAGATGGCAGTGGGGGCTGTTGTTCCTTTTTCTGTCACCCTCGGAAGTTGAGAACACACTTGCATTTTCCCTGATGCCTTGGGTTAAGGCAAGCATAGAAGTGTATTCATAAACTAATATGAATGCACAGTACCATAGCAGCCACTATTTATTCTGTACCTACCCACTGCCTGGCCTGGTATTGTAGTTATCTGACATTAATTTGAGCTTTTTATTTACAGTATAACACATGCCGCCGTGAAAGGCCATTGCTCTGTCATTTTTTCAGTCACCTTTGTCTATTTTATTAATGCTTCATTCAAATAGATAGCATTGACTCTTCACACCAACTCTATGAAGTAGGTACTATTAATATTCCCATTTTACAGATGAGGAACCAAGAATTCAAGTGGTAATAAGTCACTTGGCCAGTGGCTAGTGAGGATTTGAATAATTTTATTCTACTCTTAGTATTCCTACCTCAGCCACTGAATGAATCGGTTGGAGTCTTTCTATTAGAAAATGGCTCCTGCCGTACTATTTTTATTAGGCTAGTTGTAATGTAAAATAGGAAGAAAGATACCGCTATAAAGGGACTGCCTTGAGCAACAGAGATGCTGTGAAACCCAAGCTAATATTTGATCTTTGATGTATCTGTAACAAGAGTATGTCTTGGGTGAAGTTAAGGAAATATAGCAAGGGACTGGGAAAAATACTGACTTTTAATGATTTTGAATTCAAAATCAAGCCCATATGCTAACAGTGGCTTTATTCATTTATCACTTCATTCATTCATTTATTTAAACATTGTTGAACACTGATAAGGTGTAGGGATTTTGCTAGACACAGAGGATACAGCTGTGAACACGATGGCTTGCTCTCAACCTCAGTAGAGTGAAGGGCAAACTAACAAGAAATCAGGCAAATATAATCTGTTGCAACAAGTGCCCAGACAGAAGAATTACAGTCTTATACAAGCATATGTAGTTGGAAGAGGCCTCAATGTCATCTTGCATTTTCTGACAGAGTTTCCCAGAAGTTGCACATCAGCTCAGACCAGAAAGAGCAGTCCTGGTGAATTGGAGGTGGTGATCAGTGTTTCACATAGAGGAGAATTTTCAGAAACAACACCTCATGAGCAAATGAAGGAACAAGAGCAGGAATAAGGATTATTCAAGAAACAATGAGCAGAACCAAAGATTATTCAAGAAAAAAAAAGAAGTTTGCTATAGTTTATGCTTAGCATGCCAGTAAGTAGCAAGAGATAAGAATAGACTGGATGAAACTGGAGCTGTTTTTAGAGCAATGAAAGTAGAAATGCACACTTGCATAACCAGCAAGAGTCCATGGCTTGGAACAACAAGCAAGGGACATGCAGAAAGCTAAGGAAACCATCCCTTACGGGTCAAGGTGCATGAACATATGAACAGTGATTTTCTTTTCAAAGCCAATAAACAGGAACATATTAATACTCCCCATCATAATTCAGGCCTGGCTTCTGACACACTCTTCTCTACAAGGTACATCATGGTGAACCATGGAGTAGACCCTTCTTTCAAACTGAGCCAAAATATACTATAAAGGGAAATGCCATCTAATATAGCATTCGATCTGTTCTTACTAACCACATCATATAAGACTCTTGGGAGAAAAATAAGAACAGTAATCACAGAGTACAATTAATTCTCATTTTAAGGACGAGGAAGTGTTTTTAGGAGATGAGGAAATGGTGAATAATAGGCCAGTGGAGTTGGAGAAATTGAGGACTTAGAACCAAGGTTTATTTCTAGAAACCCAAGTATCCATAAAACTCGGACAGCTGCCAGGCAGTTTGGAAAAAGAATGGCCTTGGTTGTAATATAAAACAGGGAAAAAAATCACCACTATAAAAAGAACTGCCTGAGACCTGGGGACAGATGAGACCCTTTGGTGGGTGCCATAAACCAAACTTGCTTATGGGATGAGTTGACCTGCTCTGTGCACGGCCGTCAGTGTGAAATTCCTGACTAGAAGTGAGAGTAGGCTTATTGTCTAGAATATCGTTTCTCCCCTCTCCTCTTTGCCTGGGAAACACCTAAACATTTTTCAGGTCTCAGTTTACACATTTCTTGATGGTGTTGTTCTAGCAAATCTTTTTGATTTTCCAGGAAATGTGAGGCCTGCTTATCAAACCCACCCAGAGTACCAACCCCTCTCTCCCAGCGCTGCTCACCACCCTGACACCAGGCACGTTTGTAAAATGTGTTTTGACTGTCTCACAGCATCAAACCTTCATAAGCACAGGGTCCTGCCTGTCTTGTTCATCATGGATTACCTAGTTATCAGTTCATTTTTTTAAATGATTCTTTCTTAATCCAATAAAATGTTGCACTTCCAACTTAAAAACAAACGTTTGTTTTACACCAACTACTTGCCAGACAGCACACCAGTAATTTTCTCAAGTGTTTTCTCATTGCATCTGTACAGCCATCAGTGTTTATCAGCATTTGGTGGGAGAGGAAACTGAGGTTCAGCAAGAAGATAGACTTGCCCAAGGCCATGTGCATGAGAGGTGGCAAAGCCTGGATTCAAACCGGTCTGACTCTAATCCCCCATCCTAATCCCCTAATCCCCCATGTAAATGACATCGGCCTGCCTACCATAGTCTCTGCTGACACACACCTTAGCAGGGCATCCAAACCTTAGTCAGTGCCTCCAGCTACATGATTTTACCATATCCAGGCACCACCCACCCTATGTATTTATGTTCTATTACATATAACATTAAAAATAAAGCTACTTAGATTTTAAAAAGAAACTAAATCAATTGCTATAAGTAGAAGATAACCTTAAAATATGCTATTAAAATAAAACAAAACCAAAAAGAGTTATATAGTTCTAGCTGGATGTCAAAGCTTCTGAGCCTATAGCCTGCTCACTGTGTATTAAAAGAAGGAAATAATCAAGTCATGTCAGCACCTAGCTCAGATTTCTCTCCTTGATGCAATTAAGATGATCAATTTATAACTGGTGCTTAGAATAGTGTCTGGAACATAACAAGTAGCATAAAAATGTTTGTTAACATGAAAATATGTAACTGATGGGTGTCAGGTGTTACCATCTGGTGAATATGAAAGAAGGGAAGGAAGGAAGGGAGGGAGGGAGGCAAGGAAGGAAGGAAGGAAATGAATAATAATGAAGTAAGAAATGAAAGAAATTATAGACATGAGGCCGGGTGTGGTGGCTCACACCTATAATCCCAGCACTTTGGGAGGCCAAGGCAGGTGGATCACTTAAAGCCAGGAGTTCAAGACCAGCCTAAGCAACATGGCAAAACCCCGTCTCTACTAAAAATACAAAAATTAGCTGGCCATTATGGCACGTGCCTGTAATCCCAGCTACCTGGGAGGCTGAGGCACAAGAATTGCTTGAACCCTGGAGGCAGAGGTTGCAGTGAGCCAAAATCATACCACTGTACTGCAACCTGGATCTGGGTGACAGAGTGAGACTCTGTCTCAGAAAAAAAAAGGCTGGGCGTGGTGGCTCATGTCTGTAATCCCAGCACTTTGGGAGGCCAAGGCAGGTGGATCATGAGGTCAGGAGATCGAGACCATCCAGGCTAACACGGTGAAACCCCGTCTCTACTAAAAATACAAAAACTTAGCTGGGCGTGGCGGCGGGCACCTATAGTCCCAGCTACTCGGGAGGCTGAGGCAGGAGAACGGCATGACCTCGGGAGGTGGAGCTTGCAGTGAGCTGAGATGGAGCCACTGCACTCCAGCCTGGGTGACAGAGTGAGACTCCATCTCAAAAAAATAAAAAATACAAAAAAATTATAGACATAACATATATATAAAGAGAAGAAAATACCTACATTGCTATGTGATGTTAGTTAACGTTCTCCCAGGACCCACCTAAACATGTCTTTCACACCCTTACACTGGACATCCCACACACTTTGAAAAAGAAGAAGAAGAAAAAAAAATTAAGAAAATGTTTCAGGAAGGAAAAATTGCAATTTAAAATTTTAAAAAATCCCAGATGTTTTCCCACAGGAGAAGAATAGCCTATTCATATAAGGGGTGACAGCACTTTTTTAAGGGAAGTACCCTGATGGAGTCTTTGTGCAGGAAAGGTGAGAGTCCCAAACCTGGGACAGACCTAGAATGAAGCTGTCAAAACAAAAAGAGACTACAGAGAGAAAGAATGAATAGAGTGAGAGGGATTTGGAGTTTCCTAGGTGATCTGGGAAAAGAGGGAGGTATGCAGGAATATGAAGAAGCAGGGAAGCTATTAATCTTGCTCACAGTACCCGGTTCTCTACCTCCTTGTCCATATTACCATATATCACAGCGAGTACGTGTGCACGTGCGTGTGCTGTGCGATGGACCTTTCCTCTCCTCTTCACTCCTCCACTGAAGACTGAAAGCTCCATGATGTCAGGGCTGGCATCTGTTTTGCATTTACTGCCCTATATCCAAGCATTTTCCAAGGTAGGAATATATCCACTGTTCAAGGTAGTTCCTTCCCAGTGCTGTCTTCCTCCCTGTTTTATATTACAACTAGCCCAATAAAAATAGTACAGCAGGGCCAGGCATGGTGGCTCACACATGTAATCCCAGCACTTTGGGAGGCTGAGGCAGATGGATCACAAGGTCAGGAGATCAAGACCATCGTGGCTAACATGGTGAAACCCCGTCTCTACCAAAAAATACAAAAAAATTAGCCGGGAGTTGTGGTGGGCGCCTGTAGTCCCAGCTACTCCAGAGGCTGAGGCAGGAGAATGGTGTGAACCCAGAAGGCCAAGCTTCCAGTGAGCCAAGATGGCACCACTGCACTCCAGCCTGGGCGACAGAGCAATACTCCATCTCAAAAAAAAACAAAAAGAAAAAGAAAGAAAGTACAGCAGGAGTCTTTCTATTCTAATAGAAAGACTAGAACCAATTAATTCAGTGGCTTAGTAGGAATATGAAGAGTAGAATAAAATTATCCAAATCCTAAGTAGCCACTGGCCAAGTGACTTATTATCTCTTGAATTCTTGGTTCCTTATCTGTAAAATGGGAATAGTAACAGCACCTACTTCACAGAGTTGGTGTGAAGAATCAATGCTAAATATTAGCCCAGCTCCTGGCGCACAGTGGATACTCAATGTCAATTTGTTGAATGAATGAATAACGAGAAGCGGGGGCTGCGCCATGGCAGGAGTCCAGAATCTGAGGAGCAAAGGCCACTAGCGAGGGCTCCCCGTGGTAAGGGAAACCAAGGCCTGGTTCAGAAAAGTGATGTCCAGTGTTCAGGTGTAATGTGTTCTCTCTGCTCTCCTCTTTCCCTTATCCTCAGATTTCATAAAATGCTGTTCTACATTCCATCCATGTGTTAGTGGGACTTCAGGAATGGGGATGGGCGAAAAGAATCAATTCCCATAGAAATGGTGAGAAGACAGTCGTTACCAGACTTCTGCCAGCTGAAAAAGCCAGCTGAAGTGTGGGGTGGCCTGGAGAACACAAGCCCCCTGTGACTTCTTAGAAGTCTAGGGAGGCGGCAGGGTGTGGGCTTGAGGCAATTTAGAAGGGTGGCAGGCGTGGAGACGCTCTTCACCCTGCTCCTCCCCAGCCAGCTGACTCTTGGAACGAACTAGAAGTTCAGCAAATCAAGTGGAAGAGCCACTGAAGTTCCAACCCCCACCAGGTTCCGGCAGACAGGAATGGCGTTGCACGGGTAAACGTCACACCCAGCATAGATTCAAACAAAGACAATCTAGAAAGCAGCCCTTAGCATCTTCTATAGAATAAAGCACAAGCTATAAATGCCTCTTTCCCCGTGGAGCCATCCAGGAAGTAGATGGGCCTATATTCCAATATCAGCAAAAGCTATTGATTGGTACTTATTAAGTACTCACAGGCTCCTGGTGCTGGACAAAAGATTCAGTTTCACTTATAAAAGCACTCACTCACTAAGAGTATCAACACTAATATAAATACCAAATGACAGTCCCAAGATGACCCTTAGAGGCCACATCAGAGAAGACCCTGATGATTCAGAAAATAAGCTATTGTTGGCACAATCCCCTCCCGTATGACAGGCAAGAGCTTCAATGTGCTGGTTACAAAGGACGTTGAAAACAAATGCTGAGATACCTATTGAAATAAAACGTTAATTCTTTAAGATACATACAATAGTGAGTAGTGGTTTGTTTCTGTCTTACAATTTAAGGGTTACATCTCCACGGTTTCCCACAAAACAAGGAGGTTTACAAATTTCAAATTCTCCTGTAAAGTATTTCCAAAAGGAAGAAGCTGTTCTTCCAAAAGGTAGGGATAATTTAGCATTTCTAAAGCTATAAATGTTTGGCCCCAGGAAGTGGGAAAGTGGTGGGGAACAGGGATGGCGTAAATAGAAAACTGCCATCTATGCTCCACTGCTTATCATGACATCTACAGGAAAAATAAACAATACCTCAATTCAAAGATCGGTTCCTGAACTGTAAGTCATTTCTAGGAATAAGTTCCCATTAATCCCAGGAAACATTTATATCTATGAAGTTTGAACAGCTCTTCCATCAATTTATTCGGGATTTATAATAAGGGAGCTGTCATTTTCCAACAAGGAGATGATACGCCCGTTGATTCCATTTCTCTTTCTGGCACATGAGAAAATGGTGAGTAATGCTTCTCACCCCGTGGGGAATGAATCAAGGGTGGCATAAACACACCCGGAGCCTTACAATGGAGAACTCTGGTGTTCTGCTTGTCATTCCTTCTCCGGCAGCTGATCAATGACAAAATGGAAATGCACATCCAAGACAGCCCGCCCGGGTCTGCCTGCATTCCAGGAGCCCCTCCCTCCAGGGTCCCTTTGTGCATCTGTGACAGAGAGGCTTGATGAATGGTCTCCCTGACGCTGTCTATCTCATTAGAGGACAATCCTTTGCTCGATTCTTAATGGAGTTTACAAATTGGTCACCCTCCCTCTGGTGCGAGATTATTATAATTTTATTATTCAGTCCGGGAATTAGTTGCCAAAAATGACAACGTGATCAGTACCACTGACAGATACAAGGAACATCTCCCATGGCATCTTAGGAGAAGGGCTATCTGAAATCATGTGTGATCGTTAATTAGGAAGAAATGATTGGCTACCTTTCAGCAGGAGACGTGGGAAGCTGCAGCAGATGCACCCTCTGCTCTGAGAAGCCTGCAGGCCCCGCAGCGCCAAAGGCAAACATTAAGCAAGCTAATACATGCTGAACAAAGCCCTCACTATGCCAGCTATAATATGCAAGTCAAATGTTAGTCATCGTCAACCTCAGTTCTATGTCGTGAGTCAAAAAATGTAGACATGTAGACTCAGACTTTGGATCTGACACCAAGCTGTGTGGGCAGGTCATTGATTCTCTTCTGGTGCCAGTTTTTCATAAGTAAGACTACAGGGTAAAGCAGTGGTCATTCAGTCTCCTCAGTTTCAAAACTCTAGCTATGGCTGACACTTATGATTACCAACACAGCAGCCTGGCACTTCTCCCTTCTGCCCTATAGGCAGCATCCACCTCCCACAACAGAAATGGAAAATGCTAGATACTCACTTCCTCAACCTTCCTTGCAACTAGGGACAGTCGTGTGATTCAGTTCCACCAACGAAACATAAGTGGACATGTGCAGCAGTGGGGAGGTATCTAGGATTTAAAGAGGAGAGGGAGTGAGAGAGAGAGAGAGAGAGAAAGAGAGAGCGAGCAAGAGAGGGGGGAAGAGAGAGAGGGAGAAGGGAGAGAGAGAGGGAGAGAGGGGAAAAAGGGGAGAGAGAGAGGGAGAGAAGGGGGAGAGAGAGAGAGTGGGGGGGAGAGAGTGGGGGGGAGAAATTGGGGGGGAGAAAGAGGGAGGGAGAGAGGGAGGGGGAGAGAGAGGGAGAGAGGGAGGGAGAAAGAGAGAGGGAGAGAGACAAAGAGGAAGGGAGGGAGAGAGAGGGAAGGAGAGAGGGAGTGGGGAGAAGGGAAAAGAGAGAGAGAAAGAAGGAGGGAGGGAGGGGGAGGGGGGAGGAAGAGAGAGAGAAGGACAGAGGGAGAGAGAGAGAAGGAAGCAGGCAGAGAGAGGGAGAAGGAAGGGGAGAGAGAGAGAGAGAAAGAGAAAGAGAGACAGAGAGATGAGCAAGTAGAGCATGTTTATCCTCTCCTCCTTCCTTCCATCTTTGGACATTGCTGCGTTAGGATATAAGCTTGGAGCCGCAGGAACCATGTTTAAACGGAGGGGCGAAGGGTCAAAAACTGCAGAGACAATGCCCCAGGACCATGGCATTAAGGACCTGCTGAACCAACCCTGTAATTCCTTACTTCCCAATGTCTTGTTAGAAAGAACAGAAATGCACATTAACGTAGCCACTTTCAGATGCTATTTTCTTTCTGGCAGTCAAAAGTATCCCAAACAATTGATTGTCCAAAGTCATCTCTGCCCCTTTTTTTTCATATTTTGTGTCACAGATGATAGCTGCCTGCCCCACTATGATGGAAGTTAGACCAGCTCCGGTGGGAGGCCCACATAACCCCCAGGAAAGACTCAAGGGAAATACCCAGTCCTTCACAGTCACACTCCCGGCCTGAACTGGGATCAGGACGTGATTTTCTTTCCCCTTCCCTTTAATTATTTCGCCTTTGTGGTCTCCGTCTCTCGATAACTTAGAACCTTCAACTGCTGAGATCGTCCTGAAGTCTTTGCCTCTGGATTCTAGTTAAATGTTTTTGTTTTAAAAAAAAATCCTGGCTGGGCGCGGTGGCTCACGCCTGTAATCCCAGCACTTTGGGAGGCCGACGTGGGTGGATCACGAGGTCAGGAGATTGAGACCATCCTGGCTAACAGGGTGAAACCCCGTCTCTACTAAAAATACAAAAGAATTGCCAGGCGCGGTGGCTCACGCCTGTAATCCCAGCACTTTGGGGGGCCCAGGTGGGTGGATCACAAGGTCAAGAGATCAAGACCATCCTGGCCAACATGGTGAAACCCCGTCTCTACTAAAAATACAAAAATTAGCCGGGTCTGGTGGTGTGCGCCTGTAGTCCCAGCCACTCGGGAGGCTGAGGCAGGAGAATTGCTTGAACCCAGGAGGCAGAGGTTGCAGTGAGCCAAGATTGTGCCACTGCACTGTAGCCTGGTGGCGGGCTTGAGACTCCATCTCAAAAAAAAAAAAAATACAAAATTAGCGAGGCGTGTTGGCAGGCACCTGTAATTTAGCTACTCGGGAGGCGGCCTGGGGAGGCGGGAGAGTAGCCTGAACCCAGGGCCCGGAGGAGCTTGCAGTGAGCCAAGATCGTGCCACTGCACTCCAGCCTGGGTGACAGAGCGAGACTCCATCTCAAAAAAAAAAAAAAAATCCTTAAGGAAACATCTTTGGAGATGATGCTGGATCTTAATATATACAAAAGTTTTACAAAATAGTATTAGCAAATGTTACAAAAGATGGAAGTTTGAAGTCGACTTAAAGAAATGTTTTTAAATTATTTTTTCAACCATCTCACAATGTTTTTAAAAATAATTTCAACTTTTATTTTAGATCTAGGGGTGCTTACGCAGGCTTGTTACCTGGGTATATTGCTTGAAGCTGAGGTTTGGGGTACAATTGATGCTGTCAACTGGGTAGTGAGCATAGGACCCAATAGGTTTTCAACCCTTACTCCTCTCTCCCCTCTAGTCATCCCCAGTGTCTGTTGTGCCATCTTTATGTCCATGAGTACCCATTGTTTAGCTCCCATTTATAAGAACACGTAGTATTTGACTTTCTGTTCACTTAGGATAATGGCCTCCAGCTGTATCAATGTTGCTGCAAAGAACACAATTTCATTCCTTTTATGGCTGCATAGTATTCCATGGTGTATATGTACCACATTTTCTTTATCCAATCTACCGTGGTTGATTCCATGTCTTTGCTATTGTGAATAGTGCTGCAATGAACATAGGCGTGCATGTGTATTTTTGGTAGAATGGTTTGCTTTCTTTTGGATATATACCTAGTAATGGGATTACTGGGTTGAATGGCAGTTCTGTTTTAAGTTCTTTGCCTCTCACAACTTTTGAGAATCTACTCAACATGCAAGATATTCAGAGATTTTTAGAAGGAATTAAATGTCCGCTTTCCTGCTAGATTCCAGAAATCATGACTTTTACTGGCTAAGTGCTCCTTGAAACACCATACTAACATACTTGTCTCCAAAAATAAACAATAGCACTCTGAGTGACTTAGACAAAGAGTCAATTTTTTGCCTAATTTTGACATAATTTCCACTCATTTTGGGATAACAGGAGCAGCCCATAGCCGATCTCATATCTGGTTAGTTTCAGGGAGTGAAGGGGACAGTTAAGAAAATGGATTTATGGTCACTGGATACTCTCCGAGCTCTCTGCTCCATACCAAAGCTGAGGCTGGAAGGAAATGTCACTATGACAACCATTTATGTGGCTAAAATGGAAAAGCAAGATTTGATGGGAGGAAAGAAATGCATGCACCTATAACTCTAAAATATATGGCAAGTTTTATGTTTGTTTGCTTTTTTAAAACTAAATCCACCACCTGCCCCCTCCCCTAGATGTGTGTATGAATAAAAGAGACCATAATGAAACCATGAATAATAAGTAAAGGGCTTCAGAAAGAATAGTACAGGGTCTCCAAATACTCTAATTCAACTCACACGCAACATATGCATGTGCCCTAACTAGCCAGTGGTCATAGGAAATTCATTTGCCCTTGCCCACTGTTTGTTATTTTCTTTCGCCCGTTTGAAATATGTTCTGCCAAAACCCCCACAGCAAAATATTCACAGGCAGTCTCAATGCTGCCTTTTTAAAACAACAGGTAGAACAAGTAACGAGTTATTTCAACGCATGCTTGGCCAAGTCTGCTAACGACAAACCCCAAATGGCCTTTGGGGGAGTCGACAGTCTCAAAAGCCCCTCACCAGTCAACTTCATTCTCCTGGAAACTCCGAAAAGGTGTCACTGAAGCAGACAGTTCTGCCTGTAAGTGAAAACCAGGGGATTAACAGCCAGGGCTTTTTGTTGTTGTTGTTGTTGTTGTTACTTGGTTGGCCTGAGTTTTAAATGTCTGAGCCTTCAGGAAGATGAGAGGCTTCCATAGGTGAATGATATGGAATAACAAAGCTGTTTCCATTAAAAAAAAAAAAAAAAAAAAGTGGTTGGGCAGGTTTGAATGTAATCTGAGCAATCCTAAACCTCACCAGTGTGAAAAGTACAAGCGAAATTACATTTATGTCTCAATTGCACTGGCTCTGCAGCCCCCACTTCAAAAGCTCCTATTATTGAGGGAAGTTTTTTCAATGTATCTTTCTTCTCTAGCATCCTGGTTGGCACCTGTTGGGTGGGGCAGCCCCAACATCGTCTCCCTCCTCTA
Organism: Papio anubis; assembly: GCF_008728515.1. Classification (NCBI taxonomy): domain Eukaryota; kingdom Metazoa; phylum Chordata; class Mammalia; order Primates; family Cercopithecidae; genus Papio; species Papio anubis. Next base: position 66,860,993 of record NC_044977.1, read on the forward strand.
TTGCCCTGGCAGCCCAGCCCAGCAGAGAATGCTGTTTCTCTGTCCAGAATGCAATCTCCCTAGTGCTCCCAAAGAAGAAAAGCCCGCATGGCACTGAGCTCCCTTCAGTCCTTGCTGCACTAAAGCCATACTGGATTTCCATGCAGGGAAAAAAAAAATTGTGTCTCTTATTCAAACTGAGTCCTGCTCTGTTACCATGGTGCAGGGCAGCCAAGCTCGTGTCTTGAATCTCAAAAGTCCCTCAGGAAAACAGTTTTTTTAGATATCTACCTGAGGCCCTCTGGACTTAAAGGTCAGACTTTATTCTAGAAGTTGAGCTGGAGAAGAATTCCTCTTGTCTCCTCCCACCATCAGAACGACCAGACATTAGTCTTCCTCCTCTGGGCCGCAGTCCCTACTCCCACATGTATTTGGGAGACCACTGTGAGGATGTGGGATCTGCCCCCATCTATGGGAAGTGGCTGCCCACAGCTGGCAGCCATGTTTCCACCGAGTGGCATTTCCTGCCTGGCCATAGTTAATTGGACCAGGAAAGACTTTTGAGCCAAGCTGGGTTTATTCAGATTCCCTCTCTCTCTCTCTCAAACCAGGGAGATATGATAATGATGACAGCCGTCTTCACCATCATCATTACCAACTGTGGCTTTGGTAAAAAAGTTTTTTGTTTTTTTTTGGGACGGAGTTTCGCTCTGTCGCCCAGACTGGAGTGCAGTGGTGCGATCTCGGCTCACTGCAAGCTCCGCCTCCCGGGTTCCCGCCATTCTCCTGGCTCAGCCTCCCGAGTAGCTGGGACTACAGGTGCCCACAACCACGCCCAGCTAATTTTTTGTATTTTTAGTAGAGACGGGGTTTCACCGTGGTCTCGATTTCCTGACCTTGTGATCTGCCCGCCTCGGCCTCCCAAAGTGCTGGGATTACAGGCGTGAGCCACCGCGCCCGGCAAAAGTATTTTTTTTCTCCAAGACGGAGTCTCATTCTGTCGCCCAGGCTGGAATGCAGTGGTGCAATCTCCGCTCACTGCAACCTCTGCCTTCCGAGTTCAAGCAATTCTCCTGCCTCAGCCTCCCAAGTATCTGGGACTCCAGGCTCGCACCACCATGCCTGGCTAATTTTTGTATTTTTAGTAGAGACAGGGTTTCTCCATGTTGGCTAGGCTGGTCTCCAACTCCTGACCTTGTGATCCGCCCGCCTTGGCCTCCCAAAGTGCTGGGATTATAGGCGTGAGCCACCATACCCAGGCAAGAAAGTCTTTTAAGGTTGCCAGACAATCTCTCTGGATCTCTGTTGACTTGAGCTGAGCATTGGAAGGTCTGAGCCTGTCACTCCCTGAATGTACAGTGAGTACATTCAGGAGAACCTGTCTCACACCACAGTCCTAAGAGTCATCATTACTGCCACAGTGGTCAAGGACAGCAAGCAGTCACTTGGTCCTCCAAGTCCCTGGCTTCAGGAGGTACTTCCTCACAATCACTCAAATCTGACTGATCTCGATGCCATTACACACCGTGGATTACCAGCATTGCGTATCCCATGGGTGAGAGCTCAGGGTCATACTCAAGCCTGAGGACCCCAGGAAACAAATATCTAAATCTACCTGTTTCCTGGGATTGCCCCTGGTACCAACTTCCATATCATCCAGGGTTCAGATGGGAGATAGAAACACTAAGTTTGGGGCTTTTTTTTTTTTTTTTTTTCTTCCTAAGACAGAGTCTCACTCTGTCCCCCAGGCTGAAGTGCAGTGATGCGATCTCAGCTCACTGCAACCTCTGCCAACCGGGTTCACGCCATTCTCCTGCCTCAGCCTCCCAAGTAGCTGGAACTACAGGCATGTGCCACCACGCCCAGCTAATTTTTTTGTATTTTTAGTAGAGATGGGGTTTCACCATGTTAGCCAGGATGATCTCGTTCTCCTGACCTCGTTATCTGCCTGCCTCGACCTCCCAAAGTGATGGGATTACAGATGTGAGCCACTGCGCCCCGCCAAGGGGGCATTGTTTGTTTTTGCTTTTGTTTGTTTGTTTGTTTTTTGAGACGGAGTCTGGAGTCTCGCTCTGTCACCCAGGCTGGGATGCAGTGGCGTGATCTCGGCTCACTGCAAGCTCCACCTCCCAGGTTCACGCCATTCTCCTGCCTCAGCCTGCCAAGTGGCTGGGACTACAGGCACCTGCCACGATGCCCGGCTAATTTTTCGTATTTTTAGTAGAGACGGGGTTTCACCGTGTTAGCCAAGATGGTCTCGATCTTCTGACCTCGTGATCCGCCCGCCTTGGCCTCCCAAAGTGCTGGGATTACAGGCATGAGCCACCGCGTCCAGCCCAAGGGGGCTTTTTATAACAAAGAGAATGTAATTTTTTTTAAAGTGTCATTTAGAGATAAGGATGTTAACTTTGTATAGGGCAAAAAGGGAACGTGAAGGTACCACACAGACAGCAACTGCAGGAAGTCGCTCCCACTCTTAGGGATGCAGGGAACAAAGGAAGAAGTTGGAATTATTAATTTAGAGAAGGTTCTCTCAAAGTAGACCTCTGAAGAAAGGGTACTATCCACATAGTGCTGTTACCCCTGAGGTTAGAGGAGGAATTCCCATGGGACTGGAACCCAAACTTCTATAAAGAAGTCACTGGCCAGCTGGTACTTGTATCACTGGGCAGGCATACTGTGGCAGATATTGCCAGCACTGGGAAAACTGCAGATGAATCCCAGTGCTGTTACGAGAAGGAACTGCTGCTGCCAGGGTGAAGATGCACTATGGGGCAGTCATTTCAGGAATAGAATATCTTCCAGTATCCTCTAGTTCCCCATATGGGCAGACCCTTACACAAAGCAGTTGGCAAATGCAGAAATGTGGTTTGTACAGTCCAGTCCCAGAATCACAAAGCAGAGTATAGAAGCATAGATTTGAAACTGACAGACCATAGCTTAATAACTGTATAGAAAGTGTGAGATAATATTTATCAAAACAGAACAAGGATTCTAAATGGTAGAGGTGAGAAAAGAAGAATGGTCCTGGTTGAGAGAACAGCATAAGCAAAAAAAGACCCAGGGAATAGTGGTTGTTATATACAGCTGAGAGATGGGATTCCTAGGAGTGGAGGGCAGAGAAGAAGGAAAGTAGGAAAGAGAGAGAAAAGTCAATTGCAGTCATATTGCAGAAGGTCGTGAGTGGCAAACTGGGAGGTTGGAACACTTTCCTATAGTCATTTGGAACCCACCAAACGTTTTTAATCAGGAAAGTAAAATGATCAAAGGCGGGTTTTTACAGAGATGGCAGAATGGAGAAAGGAATTGTCACTGTTTTCACTATTTTCATTTTTTAAAACTGTCACTGAAACAGCCAAAATATAGTTTTATTTTAGCCACATCAACCATTCTGCTTAAGTTTTCTAGGACAAACCATATTTTTCAAATGAAAGCTTTTTAAATGGGGGTTGGGAAGAAGGGGAAAGTTTCTCCTTCTGTACAAAATTTTATTTCCCTCATTGCCATGCTACCAAGTTAAAAATTACAGATTAGGTTTTCAACTACAAAGGGAAATACAGTGACTTGACAGAAGAAATTTGGCAACCGCCAACTTAGCCAAGTGACCAAGGAAAACATTCTCTGTAATAAGACATATCAACATCACACACCCCTTCATATGATTCACTAAGGACACTATATTTTTGTGGAATTCTTGCCAAAAATGCATAGCATCAGTCCAATTATGAAAAACCATATAAACCCAAACTGAGGGCTATTCTACAAAATAACTGATGAGTGCTCTGCAAAAGTGTGAATGCAGGTCATGGAAGACAAGCAAACATTGATATACAGTCCCAGACTGGAGGAAACTAAAGAGAAATGGCCACTAAATGCAATATGGGGGCCTGGATGAGGTCCTGGGGCAGAAAACGGGTGTCGGGAGAAAAACTGGTGAATTTTGAATAAGGGCTATAGTTCAGTTAATAGTACTATACCAATGTTAACTTCTTCTTGATAATTGTACCACAATTATAAATATTTTGTTTTTGTTTTCTTTTGAGATGGAATCTTGCTCTGTTGCTCAGGCTGGAGTGCAGTGGCACGATCTTGGCTCACTGCAGCATCTGCCTCCAGGGCTCAAGCAATTCTCATGCCTCAGCCTCCCAAGTAGCTGGGATTACAGGCAGGTACCACCATGTCCAGCTAATTTTTTTATTTCGTAGAGATGGGGTTTCACCATGTTGGCCAGGTTGGTGTTGAACTCCTGACCTCAAATGATCTACCCACCTTGACCTCCCAAAGTGCTGGGATACAGGCGTGAGCCACAGCGTACAGCAAAAGTTTTGAGGCTTGTTTTTATTTGAGACAGGAATTCAATGTGTCACCTAGGCTGAAGTGCAGTGGTGTGATCTCAGCTCACTGCAGCCTCAGCCTCCTGGGCTCAAGTGATCTTCCCACCTCAGCCTCCTGAGTAGCTAGAACTACAGGCAAATGCCACCACACCCAGCTCATTTTTGTGTTTTTATTTTGTTTGTTTGTTTGTTTGCTTAGAATTGGGGTCTCACTGTGCTTCCCAGGTTGGTCTCAAACTCTGGGGCTCAAGCAATCCTCCTGCCTTGGCCTCCTAAGGTGCTGGGATTACAGGTATGAGCCACAGGGCCCAGCCTAAGATCTTATCATTAAGGTGGCTCATGCCTGTAATCACAGCACTTTGGGAGGTCAAGACAGGTGAATCAGGAGTTCGAGACCAGTCTGGCCAACAAGGCGAAACCCCATCTCTACTAAAAATACAAAAATTAGCCAGGTGTGTTGGTGGGTACCTGTAATCCCAGCTACTTGGGAGGCTGAGGCAGAAGAATTGCTTGAACCTGGGAGACAGAGTTTGCAGTGAGCCAAGATCACGTCACTTCACTCCAGCCTGGGTGACAGAGCAAGACTCTCAAAAAAAAAAAAAAAAAGGGGATCTTATAATTAGAGATGTGGAGTGAGATATATAAGAAAATTCTCTGTGCTGATTTTGTAATTTTTCAGTAAATCTAAAATGAGTTCAAAATATAAAGTATTTTTTTAAAAAAACCACATATTTATTTACATGGACTAGAACCCCATAAGATTTCCAGCCATTATCCAATTTAGCTTGGATAAGCAAACAATTCCAAAGCGCTTTTTCTAGACAACAAAGACATGGGCAATAGCCTCAGCACACCAGACAGGTAGGATGTTACTTAGGACAGAGGCATGGGTAAGGTAGATTAGACAATGGGGCCTAGTGAAGGAGAGATGACAGGTGAGCAAAGACCAACATTGTCTGCTTCCTAATGGAGCCAGGGACCAGCCTGGTTTACAAGACAGGATAATAAGCCTCCTTCAACCAAACCACACCTCGAAACCTGCTCCCAGGACCCACACCTCAGTCATCTTTGCCTCCTCCTTCGCATCCCCATAAATCAGTCATCAAGTTCTGTTGACTCTGTCTCAATATTCTTCAACCCACCACCGCCTCTTCCCTTTATTCCACCTTCAGCCATTGTCTGTTGCTCTCTTGTTGTAATATGACCAAAGCCAAGATGGCCATGACCAGTCGTCAAGCTCTTTTGGTGAATATGGGGGACCTCCAATGTTTGGAGGTGATTAAGAGTTACAGGCTCCTCAACCCTTCCTCTTACCCAGGTGGTATGTCACAATGCAAGCAAGCCTCAGATCGAGTTCTACCATACCATCAACCATTTATGGGTAAGCAGGTCCCCAGAGAATCAAACTACCTGGGCCTAAGCAGGGCAAAGTCACTGTTCTCAGGGTTTTGAGGTACTTTGTAAAGTACAATTAATAGTGTTCTAAGGACAGATTTACTTCCCATCTAATTAAATTAGGCAATAGAATTCACCCATGAACGGGGGACTTGGAACTTTCAGTGTCCTAGACCTGTATTAGCCTTGTTCTTGAACCCCATTTGTGCAAGAGTGGATTTCCAACCAATTAGATATCTTGAACATCATTTATTTTACCAACAAAAATTATTTCTAACATCCCTTACGTTAATTAACAGACCAGATAGTACAGATTCAGACAGGGATATCAGATGGCAGGCCTGGAATGTGAATTCCTGACTAGATTAATCCAAATGTTAACTACCTCTAAATTAGAATTTAAAGTTAACTTACACCTACATGGAGAGATATATCAAACTGTCTATATTAATTTTTTTAGTAAATTACAGGAAATGTAACAATTTCTATATTCTGGTAGGTGCTGGGGATAATGCTGAACCAGAACAGACGTGGACCCTGTTCACAAGGAGCCTATAGTCCAACAGGGACAGACACCACTCATACAATCCCACCAATCAATATAGAATTAGTCAGAGATGTATGCTCAGAAGAAACTGAACACAATTCTAGAAGAACCAATAACAAACGATATGGCCTTTCAGGAAGAATCAAGGAACATCACCACTTTCTGGGTGTTTTTTGTTTTTTTTTTTTTTTTTTGAGACAGAGTCTCACTCTGTCACCCAGGCTGGAGTACAGTGGTGTGACCTCAGCTCACTGCAACCTCCACCTCCTGAGTTCAAGCGATTCTTCTGCCTCAGCCTCCCCAAGAGGCTGGGATTACAGGCGCATACCACCACGCCCAGCTAATTTTTGTATTTTTAGTAAAGACGAGGTTTCATGATGTTGGCCAGGCTGGTCTTGAACTCCTGACCTCAAGTGATCTGCCCGCCTCGGCCTCCCAAAATGCTGGGATTATAGGTGTGAGCCACCATGCCTAGCTGCAATTGAGCAGAAATCTGAAAAATTAAAAAAAAAAAAACTCGGTAAAGGGAAGTGGAAATGGGGACAAGAACTATAAGCAGGGAGGACAATCTGGCAGGACAGAAGGACAGAAGGAAGGCCAGCATGGCAAGAACAGAGAGAACCCTCTCCTAACTGGCTCCCCCATCCCTGTGGTCTGTCTCCATCGACTCCATTGCACACACTTGCCCACTAGCAATTTGCAGGCCGCATCTCCAGGTCATGACAGTATATTATTCCATTATGTATTTGGAATTTTCTTTAAATAGACTGACTTTTCACATTTACACAAAAATGAGAAAGGAAGCTTTGTACCATCTCTCTGAGTATAAAACGAGTATCACTCATCATAAAGGAAGGTAATTCTAAATACAATACAATGCAAATGACATTATTAATTTCAGGCTATAGACAGTCTCAACAGAAAGCTCTGAGTGGGTCTGTTCTCTTAGCTAATAAAGCAGTGTTAGAACGTTATTAGAGAAAAGAACTCTAAATTAAGATGTTATCCTTGAGTTAACAGAAGGATTCTAAGAAAAACAAAAGAAGACCATTCTATTTAATGCCTTGTCTGTAAAACTCCTAAAACCGTGTAAACCTCCCAACAGTGGCATATGTGTCACATATTGAGAAACAGTCCTGTAAGTAATATTTCTAGAGTCCCAAAATGATAGGCATGAGGAAGTAGGCGTTATTCTCCCATATTGCTGATAAGGAAGCTGAAGGTCAAAGAGTTTCAGCGTCCTACACGAGGTGCACACTAATAGGATGTGATAGAACCAGAATTGGTACCAGGAAGTCCAACTCTAGAACATGTGTTTTTTGTAACTATGAACTCTGTCATATTGTACAGTTTGGCGGAGAAGGGGAAAGAGGAAAGGTATAAGGAGGAGGAGAGAAAAGAGAGAAACAAAGAGGAGATGGAAGGGAAGGAAGAAAAACAGGTAAGTAGGAAGAGAGAGAGGGAGGAGAGAAGGAAGGAAGAAAGTAGGAAGGAAAAGAAAGGGGGAAAGAAAAGGAAGGGAAGGAGGGAGGAAGAAAAGGAAAGAATGAAGGAAAAAGAGGGAAGGAAGGAAGGAAGGAACAAGGGAGGGAGGGAGGGGAGGGGAGGAATGAGAAGAAGGAAAGGAGGGAGTCAGTCTTAATTAAAGTCCATCAGATATGCTTCCTCACTATGTTTTCTAACTCAATCATAAGAAAGGAATCAAAAGATAGTGATTTCCACAACCTGGTTCCAACATTGGTCTGCAAATTCAGGGCCACTCCTCCTACTGGACTCCCAGCAGATAACTAATTGCCTATGGCTTTCTTGCCACCAAGCCCAACTGTAACTCCAGAATTCTTCTCAACACTGCACTCTAAGAAACCTCTAAGAAGAGTGAGGCTAGGTGCTTAAGATAAAGCCTATTGCCAATCCCTCTCCTAGCTTATCCTCCATTTGAATCAACTCATAGTTCTTGACTTTCATCTGCTTAGTTAAATGAGGAAAGGAAGTAATAAACAGGTGATGAAAGGCTATTTTTATATTTTTCAACATTAATAGTCTGACATTAAGTTTCCAACATTCACCCTATAAAAATTGTTCAAATCTCCCATATAATCTTCCTAAATGGTCACTCTCCCTCATTAGGTCTGTATTATAGAAGAACAATGTCAGGTATAATGCCTTCTCAATCAAGAACAAAACAATTAATTTGCTGCTTCTTCCAGACAGGACTTTCAAAGAGAAGACAAGGGGAGGGGGATCACAGTGAAACAAGTCAGTCCCAGGTTTTGTCCTGAGATCATAAGAAATGCCACCTGCTGGCTTATACTTTCTTCATCTGTGATCCAGTAGATTAAAGACCCACAAAGAGGCTCCTAGACTTTCCAGATAAGACTTAGTTGCACTGGTAAGGCATGCTTCATAGTTTTCCAGCAAGTGAGTCAATGAATTTTTGAACACCATGGTATTTTTGTTGAAAACTTTCCTGTCATCAATGTCCTCCTTCCAGATCTCCAGCCCCTTACTTGGCTTTATTTTTATTGCACTTTGCACAACCTGAAACTACATTATACACTTATTTGCTTCCTTGTTTATTGTCTGTGTCCTGCAGGAGACTATCTGCTCCTTGAAGACAGGCATCCTATCTGCCATAAACATGCCTGCCCTCGAGTGCCTATAGCAAAGTACAGCATGCAGGGTGTCTACATGAGCACTCAAGAGAAAGAGGGAGGGGATCCATGGATTTTCAATGCCTCCCACTAGAAGGAGGTAGTGAAAACAAGCATAGTGATGAAGAACGTGGACTGTCTAGGTTGGCTGCCAAGATCTTACTCCCAGCTCTATTACTAGCCACAGTTTGGCCTAAATAGGGATAATGTGACCTACTTCAAATGACTTTCAGAAAGAAGAAAATGAACTCATGGATGTAAGACATTCAATGCCTGGTACAGAGTAAGAATTTAATAATAATTAAGTTATTAAGCAAGACCTTTCCAAACCTCTTTTTAAAAATATATTTAAAAAATCTATTCCAGGGAAAATCATAACAAGATCTCAGCAAACAATGAATTTGTTCTTCCTCCTACGGACATCTAGAACAACAACGTCTAACTAAGCTGATGCCACTGATGTCGGTTTATAAGCTTGGAAGCCTTCTTGTGATTCTAATGCCTTCTTAAAAGAATTCCTGGGGATATGAGGTAGTGTGGGAGGTGAAATCCATTTGGATGCCTGGGAATTTTTGTCTTCTGATCCTCTATCTAAAGTGTTCTTTTCTCAGCTACAGAGATTTGCTCTGGATCATCTTCAACATGCATTGAGTCGCATTAAATGTTCTCATCAGTTAGGTGTTTATAAATCACACCGCAATTTGCTGCTTTGGAATCTATTTGATTTTATCACCTTTCCTATAATTATATACTCCCCCTCCTATAAGTAGATCTCATTCAACTTGTAACAACAAGTTCAAGGGCATTCATTATACTTCAAGCTCTCTGTAACAAACATTCAATAGCAATGGCAATGAGCAACTCTGAAATTCATTTCTAATTTTTAAAATTATAGCAACTGTTATAAATTATGAGCATCAGATGCAATAAGTGCCCAAGATGAAAAATAATAAACTTGTACACTGCCTCTGATGCTTAGATTTGCAAAGAAGAAAGCAAAAAGTATTCTGATGTACAAAATAATAGGTAATAAAGCCTTTTTAAAAAATCTGGTGTAAAATTTGATTCCAATAGCCTTCTTGGCAAAGAGATTTCCTGTTGCTATTTAAATGTAAATGAGTCATGAAGGTTGTGTCAGAAATATTTAACTCAAAACCAGATCCAATATAGCTAAAGAAGCACAGAACGAAGCCCAACCAACCATTTCCACAATAAAATGTTTGAGTTTTCAGATTTTGATAACTTTATATATCTAGAAACAGAGGGAAGTGATAAATGGGTACAATTAAGATACTCTACATGCCATTTATTAAATATTGTGTGACATGCAACTGTATAGATTTCTAGCCTAACCAATCACAAATCTAATCAGAACATTTAACACTTTGTCTTGATGGTGCTTTGGAGAATTCAACTATCGATTAAAACATATTTATGTGTCCTTTCACAACAATCCATTTTAAGAGTCTTTGATTTTTTCAAAGAGGAAAAGAAAAAAAAGACATTTAATTGTGGCCTTAATGTCCTAACAAGAAACATAAGCTTGAAATCATATCTCTGTTTCAATCCAGTGAAGCAGACATGCAATTTAAAAGAATTTAAAAGAATTAATCACAGCTGCGAGAATGTGGTCTACAGAGACTTTTACTCAACCAAATATTAATACAATTCACCCAGCTAATTCTCTTTGTTTGGAGGGAAAATATCCATGTAGACTTGCAATAGAAGATAAACACTAGAATTTGTTCAAGAATAACAACAATAGTAACAGCAACAACAATTTATCAAGCACTGACTAGGTACCAGACACTCTGCTAAATTGTTTTTTTCTTTTTTTCTTTTTTGAGACGGAGTCTCACTCTGTCACCAGGCCGGAGTACAGTGGCACCATCTCGGCTCACTACAGCCTCCACCTCCCGGGTTCAAGTGATTCTCCTGCCTCAGCCTCCCGAGTAGCTGGGACTACAAGTGTGTGCCACTACACCCAGCTAATTTTTGTATTTTTAGTAGAGACAGGGTTTCACCATGCTGGCGAGGATGGTCTTGATCTCTTGATCTTGTGATCCACCCACCTCGGCCTCCCAAAGTGCTGGGATTACAGGGGTTAGCCACTGAGCCTGCCCTCTGCTAAAATTCTATATGCAAAATCTTATTTATTGAAGACAACCCTGTGATGTGTAGGTATTGCAGTCAGTTGGGTTACTGTCACCCTCTCCTGTTTCCATGTGATTTTCAACGCTTCCCACTAGAGTAGATAGCGTGTGTTTCTGCCTATCAGGCTTGGCCAGGTGACTTGCTTTGGTCAGTGAGATCCAGCAGACATAATGCCATAAGAAACTTCCAGTGGGCTTGCAACGTTTTCTTGACCTCTGGTTCTTCTGCCTTATTTCATGAGAAGAAAAGGCCCCAAGTAGCTGTCAAGTACCAGAATGATAAAGGCACAAGGAGTAGATCTGAAGCCAATTGGCCTGGAGTCGGTACAAACCGCAGTCAACCCACAGGCCATGAACAGGAAAAATAAATGTTTTCTGCTGTAAGTCATTGAGTTTTTTAGATTAATACATAGCATCATTATATATGAAGTTGGCTCATTCAGTGTATTAGTTTGCTAGGGCTGCCATAACAAAGTACCACAAACTGGGTGGCTTACACAAGAGAAATGCATTATCTCACAGTTCTGGAGCCTAGAAGTCGAAAGTCAAAGTGTCAGCATGGTTGGTTTCGTCTGAGGGTTGTGGGGGAAGGATCTGTTCTGGGCCTCTCTCCTTGGTTTGTAGACAGTCATCTTCTCCCTGTATCTCTTCCATCATCTTCCTTTCCTTCCTTCAGAAAACATGTCTCCATGTCCAAATTTCCCCTTTTTATAAGGGCACCAGTATTGAATTAGGACCCACCCTAATGATCTCCCTTTAACTTGATTGTTTCTGTAAAGTCTTTATTTTCAAATAAGGTCACATTCTGAAGTACTAAGAGTTGGGACTTCAACATATAAATTTTGGAGGGACATATTCCAACCCATAGCATTCAGGTACTATTTTTAATATCCAGTTTACATCTATAGAAATTGAGTTTCAGATAAAGTAACTTTTTCAAGATCACAGAGCAGAGATATGTGAAGCACTGAGCTTGAAGTCAGACATCTGACAGTCTTTGTTCTTAAAACGTCCGCTATCCTGCCTACTCACTACTTTGCACAAAATGCCCACGGTGAATTTTTGGAAGCTGATGGGTTTATCTGTTATGTATTATTCTCATACAGACATATATAGACACTACTTATGAACATGGCTTTCTATTTTACTATTTTATCAGAAATACAGGGACTCTCACTAAAGCCTTAAAATATAAGAACTGGTATTCTGTAAAACTTCATTTATTAAATATTTCTGGAGCACCAACTGTGAGCTAGGTCCCCCAGAGGGCAATGATGAGCAAAAACATTCTCAATTTCCTGCCCATACCGAGCCCACAGTTAAATGAGGGTGACAGATGGATCAAACCATCACACAGCTTCCTCTGAAATCACAGCTGTGATCCATATTACAAAAGGAAGTTACACGGTTCTATGAGAGTGTAAAAGACTCAACAGTTGTAACCTAGTCAGAGATGCCAAGGGCAGCTAAAAAATCAAGAAACTAGCCAAGATCTCAAGTGTGAGGAGGAACCAAGTAGGCAAAGACACAGGAGAAGAATGTTCTGGAAAATAAGGAGACACCATATCCAGAGACTTAGTAGCAGAAGGGAGCTGACATGGTTTGGCTGTGTCCCCACCCACATCTCATCTTGAATTATAGTTCCCATAATCCCCACATGTCATGGGAGGGACCTGGTGGGAGGAAATTGAATCATGGAGGTGGCTACCTCCACACCGTTCTCATGATAGTGAGTTCTCAAGAGATCTGATGGTTTTATAAGATTTTTTTCCTTTTGCTCGGCACTTCTCCTTCCTGCTACCATGTGGAAGAAGACATGTTTGCTTCCCCTTCCACTATAATTATAAGTTTTCTGAGGCCTCCCCAGCCACGCAGAACTGTGAGTCAATTAGACCTATTTCCTTTAAAAATTACCCAGTCTAGGGTATGTCTTTTTCTTGGGTATGTCTTTATTAGCAGCATGAGAATGGACTAATATAGGAATGCAGCATACCCAGTGAAGTGAAAAGAAGTCCAAAAGCAAACAAACAAACAAAAACAAAAGAAGTCCAGATCATCTAGAGCATGAAAATTCCAAGGCGACACGGCAGGAGACACATCTGGCAAGGTAGGTGTTATCAAATGTGAGCACCTGCTGCTCAGTGATCCTATGCAGTAGGCACCATCACCAGCCTCATTTTCAGATGGAAAAAATGAGCTCAAAATCTTTCCCTAGGCCAACCAGCTGCTACATAGGAGAGCAGAGGCTCAAACCCAAGCAGGACAGGCTATGGGGCCAGGCACTAGCCACCACACTGTGTTGTCACACAAAGCAAAAGGAAAAAAGGACCACTACTTAGTGGAATAGCTGCTACAATCACTACCCACAGCATGGATGGCAACATCATCATGATGCCTCTTTTGGGCCTACATATATCTTGTGACCACTGATATATTTGATGGTATTTTCACAATCTTATTTTATCATTTCCTGGGTAAAATATATTATATTGAATTTTACACAACTGCCATTTTTATATATTAAAAAACGGTCCACTCTTAGCAATTTCATGTTTTCACCTAATTAATTATAGCAATGTATATATAACATGTGAACTGTTGAACAAATGATCATGAAATGAACAGGTGTGGCACTCCCATCCAGATAAAGAGACAGAATGTCAACAGTGCCCCAGGAGACCTCTGTGTCCCCTTCCCAAGGACATGTGTTCAGAGATGTGCCAAGGGCTGGGGAGACAGCAGTGGTCCACCCTCAGAGCAGATAAGAAGGAAAACGGGTATTTCCATGAAAAATGATCCACTTTTGATGTCAGATATGCCTGGCAGGTGTCTGCTCTGATTTGAGTCTCAATTCGAGGGCAAAAAGAGAGCCAGACAAAACATTTCTTCAGCCACTGTAACAGTGCTTAGCATCCATGTCATTTAGAGAACTTCATCACAGCTTTTCCACAGACAGTTCTGAGTCTTAATGAACTGCTGCTATCCAACAGCACTCCCTTCTTGAAGAAAACCCAACTTCCAGCCCCCACAGTAGAATGAATCACCTCATTGACCATTGTCTGGGAGCCCAAGAAGGTCAAATAGCAAGGCCTTGAGTTGGCCTCTTCCACAGTCACCAGTCTTTGGGTGGCTGCACATCCTCTATGTCAGGTAAATGCTCTGCTCTGGGCCCAGCCTGACAGCTGGGGCACCTGCATGTTTAGCTTGGCTCTCAGCAAAGGCGCACTGGAGGCTGGTTTCCAACACAGCTTAAACACAATTAACTTTCATTTGATGTGGCCTGCCTCTCTCTGCTCCTAATGTTCCCTCAGGACCCGGGATCCAATAAAGTCCAGCATGTGACTAAGAAAGCCAGGCAGAGAAACTGACCAAATATTGTTCAACGTGATATTACAAACCTATGGGAAAGGAGTTTAATTAAAGACCACAACAATTCTTTGGGGGAATGTTTCTTTTATTAACCATTCCTGCCGAACAAAGCAGCTTTAAACAAACCCTGACTGCTTGGAAAGTGTGTGTGCCCAAGATTTCTTTTTTCTTCTTAATCTGTTCTGCTTTTTGGTTATTTGGTCATTAGGAAAATCAGAAGTGACTTGGACCCAAGAAATCCAATTTAAGTAAGCTCATTCTACATTTATAAATATGAGCAGATGACATTTAAAACAGACAAACCAACAGGGACAGTTCTAAGTGTGAAATTGTAGTTCAGCATAAAGTATTACCATAAATATATAGAGGAGCTATTTGTGGATCAACTAACAAGTTCAGGGCATTTCCGTGAAATATATGCACAGCCTGAATGTGGATAAGACATTTAAAAATGTAGAGGAAATGCAATTCTTTTACTCTGTAGTATAATAAAACCACTAGTTAGTGTCACTGATATGATAGCACCAATTGCCAAAGAGTGAAAACGCAGAAATCAAAATGGAAGACCCACATCTGATGGAGCAAAGAAATTGGATTTTTAGGTATTGGAAAAGAGGAAATACCACTGAGGAGTTAAGACAAGAGTGTATTAATTTTTTTAAAACTCAAGAAAAGTCAGAGGATATATAAATCTAAAATTGACTCATGAGTACATTCAAACATTCCAAGGCTATGCAATAAGTTGGATGCGCTGATTATTGAAGTCTTGCTCATGGAGAAAGTGTGTAGGACAAATGAAACAAATGTAAAAATGTGCATGGGATATGAGTTTACTTTTCTCAAAAATGCCAAGAAAATATGCAAAGAAACAGAATAAGCATTCTGTAAAGATGGAATTCTATAATATTCTCCCACTCACATTTCCATTACCAATACATGCATTCGTTCCTAAATGATACATATAATATGACTCTCATATCTAGGTATATGTACCCTAGGAGACCGTTTCTTTGCCTAACCTTGAGTGAGTGACATGTGACAGATTGTATTTTCCAAAGATGGCTTTGACAACATCCCCCATCCCACATACTCTTTTTGAAATGAGACCTTACAATACCTCATCAAGTGGTGGAGTTTATTTCTATGCCCCTTTGACTCTGGGCAGGCACCATGACTCCTTTGACCAGTGTAATATAGCAGAAGTAACATTGTGCCAGTTACACATGTCACCCTTAACTGGCCTGGCAGCTTCCAATTCCTGCTTCTTGAAAGTCAGTCACCATACAAAAAATACCACTGCCCTGAAACCATCTTGCTCTGAGAAACTGAGCCACATGAAGAGGCTTTAGAGGAAATTAGATAGATGATGGATGGATGGATGGATAGATAGATAGATAGATAGATAGATAGATAGATAGATAGATAGATAGATGTCAAGAAACACTGCAGTACCAGGCATGTAACTATAAAGGTTATCTTGGAAGTGGATCATCCAGCCCCATAGGCCCGGCTGATGACCTGCAGGTCAGACCCAAACTGCCCTACCAAGCTGTTCCCAAATTCCTGACCCACAAAATCAAAAGCAAAATAAAATGGTTATCTTAAGCTACAAACTAGGTAGTTTATTATGTAGCAATAGATAACTGCAACGTTGTCTCCCATATTGGACTTTTCCTGGAATACATATGCATTCTACCCAGGTTGAAAATTCTAAGGTTTTTACCCTTTCTTGAAATTTTGAGTCATGCAACCTTTTAATACCTCTTCAGAAATCTCAATGCTACCAACAATTCTAATGTTCGGTTTTCTTTTGTTAATGAATTAGGAGGAAATATCAGGGTTTGCCTTCTGAGGACCCCCTTCATCTGCACACCTGGGACCGTTTGTGAAATATGCAGATTCCTGGGCCTCATCTCAACCCACTGAATACTCTTTGAGGGGTAGAGCTTAGAAACCTGTATTTTTTAAACATTCCCACTATAGCCAACACACATACATTCTGCTTTCATGACCCTCCTAAATTCTAAGCCTGCTTATTTTCAAGGCAATTTCTAAAGTAATCCTAGAGGCATTTTGGCAGTTGCAGTAGTAAGACATTTGGACCTGTCAATACCATGATTTCACGCACTTCAACATACTATTTGGTACAATTGTACATGGCATAAGATGAGTCTGTTGTACTCACCCTCTTTAGTTAAGCAACCAATTTTCTGCAAAATAAACTTGGTATGTGAACACCAACAGTTCATCACAAATCTACCAGCCATTTTTTCTGGTGAAGGAAAATCAGTAGTAAAATTCAATTCAAACAAGTTTTCTTAGGTAATAACAATATGATACCTTGCAAGGTGGCATTGGTAATGGTATAAAGAAGAGAGGGGCCCCTGACCTCTGGCAACTCAATTTGGTAAGGAAAGCAGTCAGTTACATAAATAACACTTCCCATTATGCAGATGGCAACAGACAGCCACAAAAGCAGCATTCTGCTGTACTTGGCACCTAAGACCTACCAATCTTGAGCAAGAGGCAGGGCTATGTTTGCAAAGCAGATCTGAGAGGAGCTTTTTATTTTCAATAAGGAGAACTTACTCCTCCAGGATAGAACTGCCATAGAGCACAGTCAAACCCTTTCACAACAGATGAGGGTGAAACAATAGTTAATTGAGAGGACCAGGGCCACTTATGAGCAAAGCAATGAGTTTGGTCACAAACTATTAATAACACAGATTAATGATTCACTGAATCCTGTCAACGTGATGACAACCCAAACTTTTCAAGTAGGAGAAGTAAAACTCCATTGAGGAAAGAAATAGTCCCAGGCCACAAGAAACTAATTAAGTAAATAAATGACTTCAATGTCCATGCAGTGATGTCACGGCTCTGTTTGTGGAGATTTTTAAGGACTGGAAGAGGTGAAGAATATGATCACCCAAGGATTGAAGCAAGTAAAGGCAGATCAGAGCAATTAGAAGAGTTGATTATGTTATCTGTGTGGTACCTATAACTCACTAAAGGCTTTCAGTATTTTCATCTAATCCTAATCATCTTAGTGCAGTTGGTAAAGCCAGTGTTTTAGATTTTAATAATTTTAGATCAAGGGCAGTCAAGCGATTTGGCCAACGTCACACCACAATAGCAGCATGAAAGCCAGAATTCCAGATGTTCTGACACTAATTCCACAGCTCTGTGCAGAGGGCATTCAGAGGTGCATCCCCTGTATGGTGAAGAGTTGGCTCCCACTGATGGAGAGGTACACAGACAGGTTGGGCTTTAGGTGGAAGAACCTAGGCCTAACCCAGCCTCCAGCAGTGTAATTTTGCCCAAATCCCTTCATCTCCATAGGCCTCAGTTTCCTCATCTGTAAAATCAGCATGCTGTGCCAGACTCAGAGAAATAAGAGGAAAAGCCAGAAGCAGGCTGATGTTACCCCCTGCCCTGTGTTTTGTAAAATTCCGAGGCCATGAAAGACATAATGCAAGAAGAGCTGAGGAAGAAGAGGGGAGAGAAAGACAGCTTTGGGAAAAGAGCAGAGAAGGGAGGAGTAATTCCTCCAAACCAGAAAGGGGACAGGGGTCTCTGTGTCCTTGGAATGGCTGCAACATAGAACCTGCTGGCTGCCAGATCTCAGGAGGGATTGCTGTGTAGAGCAAGGGAAGGAAGACAAGAGGCCCAGGCCTCAGGTCTCCTAGCTTGGCCAAAGAGCCCCATCTCCTCAGATGGGCAAAGCCACCAGAACCAAGGGTTCTATGCAATGGACACTTGCAAATAGCAAGTAATCAGTGTGGACCCATGCCTTATCACCCCGGATGTTTTATGGTCAGTGCAGATGTGGCAGGAGGGAACACAATTTAAGAATCACCGAGGTACCACATTGCTACTAAACTATCTCACTCATTAATTCCTCTGCAACTAGTTTTTCCTCCAGCACATAACACATCAGTCTCTCTTCTACTGAGCCCCAGAAGAACTAGCTCACTTGCCTTAAGGGACGATGTTTTATGAAAAGAAAAGAGCAAAATATTAGACTCACTGAGGGAAAAGTGGATCCATGACTCTGTCATCTCCTGCTCGCTTGAGGGCATCTGCTCATTGACTAAAATGACAAAGCCAGCGAAGACCACTATTATAACACTTCTCTGCTGTGTCGTCTCCAATTCCTAAAGATAACTGAATTGAGTTGCATTGAACTGGTTGCCTTTTGTGTTTCAAACTGCAATCAATATTAGCCACCAAAAATTCTACTGTGGCTTCCCTGCTTGCCTAACAAGGAAGGTGAACAGGGCATACAGGGCTGTTTCACTAGGACCACCAAATAATTTTTATTAGCAACTCAATCACATTTAACTAGCTCCTTTAGTAACATTAAGGAAAATCTATGTCAGAGGTTTGTCAGCCTTTGATGGATGTTTTCATTCTTGGAGCGTTATTATTGCTCTCCTTATGTGGCCAGGCTGCAATGGGGGAGTGTACGCTGATTAGACACTGTACTCCATCTGCCACCATGCCCTGGGGCTAGGATGTTGTCGCCGGAGCCCAACACTGGTCTTGACAATTACATAATCCCACTGAACAGAAAGGACAGGCAATTGTTTCAGGGAGGTTTCTCTACTTCTTTTACCTAGAAAATCCTGAGCCTTTCACTGGTGCTGGTCTGAAATAGCAAGATGAATTGAGAAGAAATCAGTTCATTTGTCATTTGGCCAGTCAGGCTACCAGTGCCTTGTTTTATGTTGAACAGGCTTAATGCAGTCATAATCAGTGATGAGAGTGGCTAGATTAGGGCAAAAAACCACACTGTATACTGGCCCCGGCTTTGTTCTAAGATCCTATACCAAGCATTGTTGTTATTGTTTTAGCCAAAGTCTCTTGTAATTTTTCTGGTGTTGTTGTTGTTGTTGATGGAGTCTCACTCTGTCACCAGACTGTGAGTATAGTGGCATGATCTCGGCTCACTGCAACATCCGACTCCCTGGTTCACGCTATTCTCTTGCCTCAGCCTCCCAAGTAGCTGGGATTACAGGCATGCACCACCACGCCCAGATAATTTTTGTATTTTTAGTAGAAATAGGGTTTCACCGTATTGGCCAGGATGGTCTCGATCTCCTGACCTTGTGATACACCCACCTGGGCCTCCCAAATTGCTGGGATTACAGGCGTGAGCCACCATGCCTGGCCAATTTTTCTGGTTTTTAAAGGAATATGTTCTCTTCGAAAATTGGAAAGTTATATATATTTTAAAGTCTATAAATGTATATTTAGTGTTTGTGTTAGTTTGTATTTTCTCAAAGATGGCTACATACACACCCCCCCTACCCCAGTCCTCAAGTTCTTCTAACAATGGGATATTAACACTTCTCCACACTGAGAATCCATGTTTTCTTCCCTTGAAACTGTGTGGGTCTTTGTAACTTCATTGACCAATTAAAATTCAGTGGAGATGATGCTATGTAACTTCCAAGATTAGGTCATAAAAGGTGATGTGGCTTCAGCTTGACACTTGCCTGCTCTCTCTCTTTTTTCCTCTGCCTTCTCCTCTTCCTCCTCTTCTTCATCCTTCTCTCTCTCTTTCTCTCTCTTTCTCACTCACTGCCTCAAAATATATGCCTTGGGGAGCCTTGAGCTGACATGTAGGCAGTCTCTATGCTGGAGAGATCACATGGAAAGGTTAGACAGGGAAAGATGCCCAAAAGCCCTAGCCATTCTAGCCTCCAGCTGTTTCAGTCTCCCCAGCTCAGGCACCAGACATATGAGTGAGCCTTCAGATGATTCCAGCCTTCTATCTATCCCAAATGATCCCAAGGAAAACAGAGATAAGCTGCCCTGACAACTCCTAGACTGCATCCAGACTGCATACTCAAGAATCAATCAAGTTTTGGAGAGTTTTTTGTCATACAGCATCAGATAACTAGAACAACCTCATCAACTGCAGATAGACCATTTTTACCACGTTGGTGTCTATTAATATCAAATGATAAATGAATTTCTTGTTCATTCCAAAGCAAAGAAACACTTGCTCCACCAAGCAGTTTTTGTAAATTATCAGTTTGAAATGTAGAACCAATTCTCTTTGACAAAGCAAGTTACCTTGGTGGGCCAGGCCACAGAAGCCTGCTCAACCCCTAATCCAACAGGATAGTCCTCCAACATGAAAAGTAATGTTTCTTCCTTTATTTTAGCTTCATAAGGGTGTATTTTACCTCAAGGATGCTTTCACGCCTGGATGTGTTACCACCATAAACAATTTGATCAATTTCATACAGTAAATGTTAAGGAGTTCAGTGAGGGAGAGATTACTATGGATTGTAGTCATTGGGGAAAGTTTCAGGAAAATTTAGAAGCTGTGTTCATTGAGCCAAAGAGGTGAAAAACTGGGTTGACAGAAAGGAAGCATAGTGGCCATCTGTGTTTTTTTCCTTCCCCAGCATCATGACGCCTAATGGTAACTACATTAAAATGTTCCGTAAGACCTTTTTACTCAGCTGGACATTTAAAGGCTCACACCTTTAATCCAAGCACTTTGGGAGGTCAAGGCGGGTAGATGGATTGAAGCCAGGAGTTTGAGACAAACCTGGCCAACGTGGCGAAACTCCGTCTCTACTGAAAATGTGAAAATTATCCTGGTATGTTGATGTGCATGTATAATCCCAGCTACACAGGAGGCTGAGGCAGGAGAATCGCTTGAACCCGGGAGGCAGAGCCTGTAGTGAGCCGAGATTGAGCCACTACACTCCAGCCTGGGCAACAGAGTAAGACTCCATCTCAAAAAAAAAAAAAAAAAGTAGGTAGTAATCAAATTGGCAGACAAATTGCTTGACTCAGTTGTCCTTACTGTGACATAAAGAAGAAATAAAAAAGAAAATAATCCATAATGAGCTATGTATTTCAACATATAAATGTGTGAGCATTATTATTGTAGGCCAGCAGTCAGCAAACTTTTTCTGTAAAGGATGAGAAAGTAAATATTTTAGGCTTTGTGGGCAACATAGGATCTTTGTTGTATAGTCTTTTTTTTTTTTTTTTTTTACAACCCTTTAAAAATGTAAAGACCATCCTTAGCTCATGGGTTGTGCAAAAGCAGATCACAGGGTGGATTCGGGCTACAGGCCCTAGTTTGCTGATTCCTGCCCTAGGCTAGACCATATAACAAGACATCAGGGGCTGGCACCTTCTTATAATGAGTGGGTTTGCAGTTGACATGTTGAAATAAAGGCTAAATAAGTACACTTGTGTATAGCTGTGCATCAAACCACCCTGGATGCCACAGTCAGTGTGGATTCATACAGGCACGCTGGATCAAGTGTTCAGTGTCACTAGCAGTGTTGCCATCCGTGACAAAATTTCAAAGATAGCAAATAGTTCTTGAATTGGTTCCAGATGAAACAAACTATAATATTCCTTCTAATTTGACTGTACTTGCATTCCTGGATGATGCTGTATGTATTAAAAGCATGCAAAAAGTATATTGTACTTATGTGGAAAATGGCGTCAATTTCCTGGCTTCTGTAAATGAAACCAGTGTTCACCTACAAGATCTGATTGGGTCATTTGAATGTCATGTGGGACATCATGTGGAGACACAGGAAAATTCTGACATGTGGGACCATAGGGTGCACTGTGGCAGTCTAGCCTCTCTTACCTACCAAGGGCCAGCATTGCCCCCTTCCAATTATCATGACAACTGAAAACATCCCATTAGCTTCCAGAAAGTACTCCCTAACAGCACAGGTAGAGTCAAAGGTTACACAATTTTGCATAAAAATGATTTTTAAATTGCTAGAGGTCCACCCAAAGCCTTGAGAGATAATCTGCAATGGAGAAGCCCTGAGGCTTTAAGGTCACTGGCTTCTCAGTCCATCCACCTCTGTCTTGTAGGTGAAAGCATCAGTGGCAAGAACCTCTATCCTGGACTAGAATTAGTAAGGCCAAAGAATGACCCAGGACCTTGAATTACACCTGCCTGGAGCAGGGGCTCAGTAACAAAAACGTCTGTGCAAACCAACCATGGGCCTACAGTCAAGACTGGCTACATAATTCGGGAGATCCAATGCAAGATAAAAATGCGAAGCCCACTATTCAAAAATTATTCAAAATTTCAAGATGGTGACAGCAGAGTATTAAACCAATACAGGGCCCCTCTGAGCACCTGTCCTATGTGACTTCATAGGACACATGCCCAGGAAGCCAGCCCTGCCAGCAATAAGTTTATGTTAACTGGTGTTTTCCTATCCATTCATTGGTTTTGTTTCACAGACTTGGACTTATCCTGACTTCCAAGATGAGAAAAGTGAAGCTTGTGGAGTATTAATACATATGGAGACCCGGCAGGGTGGCTCACGCCTATAATCCCAGCACTTTGGGAGGCCAAGGTGGGCGGATCACTTGAAGCCAGGAGTTCGAGACCAGCCTGACCAACATGGTGAAACCCTGCCTCAACTAAAAACACAAAAATGAGCCGGGTGTGGTGGCACATGCTCTTAATCCCAGCTACTCAGGAGGTTGAGGCAGGAGAATCACTTGAACCCAGGAGGCAGAGGTTGCCGTGAGCTGAGATTGTGCCACTGCACTCCATCCTGAGAAACAGAGCAAGACTCCATCTCAAAAATAAATAAATAAATAAATAAAATAAAATAAAATAAAATACATAGGGAGACATCTGGAACAGAGGGGAAGGAAAATTAGAACCAGAGATCCCAACTTGTTCCCCTATCCCTGGCTGCCATTCTGCAGCTGGGAAGGCTTCTTGCCCCTTGTCCTGCTTGCCAGGCTCAGCAGTAGCGGATGGGGATTTAAATGAAAGCAGATAGTTTGGGCCTGTGCCCCAGTAGAGAGATTGTCGGCTTAAAATAACCATGAACGTCACACACCTTGATGCTGCCTTTGCTGAGTCCCTTTTCATTAGAATGCCTGCATTTAATTTCAGGAGACCTCCAGTTCTTTCAGGAAATCTCCAGTTATAACAATGGTACCTATGATTTGCAATGAGTTTTAAAACTATGGCCTGGCTAAAAAGGGAGATTTAACTAATTCTTGCCGAAAGCACTTTTGAAATTACTGGGGAAGTATTAGGATTAAGGCCAAGACAATGGCTGTCTGGCATGACTGTGGAGACTCTTGTGATTATATTGCTCCTAAAAAGACTTTGCCAAATCCCACCCCTACCATTGTGTTGAAAGACAGAGCATGTCCACATTCAAAATGTGCTACAAAGCAAGCAGGAGAAAATAGGTAGAGGAAAAGCCTCTGTGAACTGTCCTGTTGGGGTGAAAAACTGCTGAAAAATATCCTTTACGATTCTTGGATTTCCAGAAACTGAACTGGCAGACATTGGCCAGTTTGATGGTGGGGAAACTGGACACTTCTCTATTCCTGATTGTCTTAAGCCTCCTAAGTATGTTGCAATCTATATGTATCAATAAATTGCAGTATTCGCAACAACAACAAAAAAATGCTAACAGAAATCTCAAAGTAATACACGCCAGTTCCCACCCTGCAAAAGCAACTACATTTTATTTAAAGTTTCTATACCTTAAACACACACACACACAAAGATGTGTGTATTCCAGGATGAAAACAAGAGCATAAAGCAAACAAAGCACAGATAGTAAGCAAGAGAAGTCAGGCTGAAGGGAATGGGGAGGGACAGAGAAAGGCGAGAAGAGTTACCAAGTTGTCAGCAAAAGCCCAGCATGAGTTACAACTTATGGAACAAAGAGAATACGATTGAAGCACCAGAGATATTTCATCATAATCTACATAGACCACTGAGTTTATTTGGTAGTTAAGGAGGTAATGGCTTTCTTTCAAACTCATTTTAAAAGTTCTTTTTTTTAATGGTGGCAATAAATGTTTTTTAGTGCTGAGACTATATTCACTAGAGTGGCCACATGGCCACATTCAACCCTTGCTAAAGATGCTTAATGAGGTGACGCTGGTTTCGCTAAAATATTCTGTGCTGTTTCAACAATTTCATAGTTAAAAGAACTAACTCTCAAGGTATGAAGACAATGCAGGGGAGGAAGGAGCTATTTTACCCAGTGTGTAAGGCACCCCAGGGTTTTTTTTAAGTATGATGCCAACTCTTTCTTTCCCATGAAGTACTAAGTGGCATGGAACTTTAACTGGGGCATAAAAACAAATTAACAGAAGTAATGTATGAAATAAGCTTTTGCCAGTATCCAATTATAGCATCAAGTTATGCTTAAAAGCTGACTGATGTATTTTAACATCAAATAGCGTGGAGTTTCAGTACTATGTGTGTTACAGAGTCTCATGCATCCATCAACCCTAAAACTTAAGATCAACCACTAAGATAATAAGGAATTTGCTGCTGTCTCTCTTGCTTGAGAAGACCAGGTTGCCACTCAGGAAGTGCAAAGCCAGATCAGGTTTTCTCTATTAACCAATTATCTTATGAAGAAATGCCATTGTTGAAAGTTCTTTCTCATCAAATGCCTACACCATCAAGTCAAGCAGCATTGTTAAAATCATTATAATTGTGTGTGAAACATCTCATGTTTCCGAGTCGCCACAGCTCCTGGGAGCATTTAGCGGTTGGGTTTTGAAGAAAAATAGAAAAGGAGGTATTGGGGGAAAAAAGTGAAAATTCTATTAAAAAATTATTGTTTGGATAGCAGTTGATGACATTAATACACACACACATACATAATGTGTATATATATATGTGTGTGTATATGCAATATTTTAGGTTTTTATTTACTACAATGAATTCTCCACATTAATGTTTACTATAATGCAATAGATTAAAAACAAAGACAATACACTGAGGTTGAAAAACAAAGCCAACTCTTGAAAATCAAATTGCATCCAAAATTAAACAAATATGCCCAATATTGAAGAAATGAAAGTATTGCAGGTTGATGAATAATTAAACAACTCAAAATCAAACCAATGTGGGGGAAAGGCTGCTTTAAAAAAAAATCAGAGACTTAAGGGCATAAATCATGATTTATAACCTATCCCAACTTTGACCTTATAGAAAGCAGGAAAGATCAAAGGTGATGCTTCATTATGTATTTATTGCTTGGCCAAACCATTTTTCATCGGTCTTCATTTTGAAAGATCTATATGGAGTATGTACAAATTCCTATACATAGAATCATTGCAGGGAAATTTTTATGTACAGAATTTACCATGAAATCTGCAGCTAATAGTACAATATGCCTAATTTGTAATTTCCCTGTCTCTTTCTAGATTTATAGCATTGCATCTTTATAGCCAAAAGATGCAAGCTGCAGTGTATCATGGGAAGATGGCTGACAGTTCAAATACAGTCACTGTAATTCTGCAGAGACCTTATTCTTTAACGCTCTAATGAGGATATCACTAAATGACAACCACTGCCACCACCATTAGCACACATATCCACACATGTGCAAGCTAGAAAATCCCATTTAGAAAGATTGCCATGTTATATCTAAAACGAGGTCAGGTATAAAAGATTTGAGGTGTGACTGCTTTTTTAATTGGGAATGCTTCAATCAAATTAGAGAATATGCTTTTCTATGCCTTTCTGTGGGGAAAAGACTAGATGACATGATTAGTTTGCATCTAACTCTGGAATATGAATCTGTTAACTAAGCACTGAAACCAGTACTGACTCCAAAGGTAGTTTTGAGATACCTAAGAGACCCCTAGTTACTTTGACTGGTGTTATAACAGTCCCAAAATCTATTTTAATGCATTTTAACATTTTTAGAAGATGGCACACCAAGTTAGCATACCTGTTTATTTGAGGAAGAAAGGAAAGAGACAGTCACTCGGAAAACATAAGCTATGTCTTGCAATGCAGGCAGGTCTAAAGAGGAGCTGGAAATTCTGAACTAGCACCGACCGGCCCGCACCATTGTGGCACAGCACCCCCAAATTACCAGGTTATTTTCCCCCATGCCTCAAAGCAGCCACAGCCCATGGGCAGATCATCTCTGGTTATGAACATCTTCATCAGTTTACCTAGTAGGAAAATGTTGGTACAGTAAAATTTTCCTAAATGATGCTCATTAGAAGAGATGTTAATGAGTATTGTGTGTTCCAAGGTCCAATTAGGTTAGTAAATTCCGAGTTAAACAAAGTTCCACAAGGTTTATTATCTTAGGACTTTTTGGATCCTCTAATACACCCTATGCTGTGACTCCCTGGAGGGAGATAATCTGATAATCTCCTGTAGCTTTCTCCAGGTAGATGCAACCACAGGTATTTTTGTTTACCTCTTCTTTGCAGAATGTCTCACATGACTGGAGTTCTCAGGAAAACACCCTGGGGAATGACAGAATGATGGAGAGTCATTGGATCTACAAAGACTAGGATACAGCTCCCAACACTTTCCAGCCATGTGCACCCTTGAGCAAGTGACTCTCCCAGAACCTGAATCAACCCAGGTGTGAAATGGGCTATGTGGTGAGGGTGAACAGTGACCATAATCAGCTCCTCTGGAAGCAGGTTTTGTTGATATTGAATCAGATTCCTTCTGCTGCATGTAGCAAGCCAATCACTATGACGACAGGTTGGGGGGTTTTTATTGTTGCTGTTTTTTGTTTTTTGTTTTGTTTTTTTGTTTTGTTTTTTTGTTTGTTTGTTTTTGAGACGGAGTCTTGCTCTGTCACCAGGCTGGAGTGCAGTGGTGCAATCTCAGCTCACTGCAACCTCTGCCTCCCAGGTTCAAGCGATTCTCCTGCCTCAGCCTTCTGAGTAGCTGCGACTACAGGTGCCCACCACCACACCCGGATAATTTTTGTATTTTTAGTAAATACGGGGTTTCACCATGTTGGCCAGGATGGTCTCGATCTCTTGACCTCGTGATCTGCCCGCCTCGGCCTCCCAAAGTGCTGGGATTACAGGCGTGAGCCACCGTGCCCAACTGACAACAGTTTTTACAAAAGAGAAAGAGCTGATTCACGAGGCAGCCAAGAGAGAAGGTGGGAAAGCAGGTGTCAAATCTGCCTCCCTGAAGATGGGGTTTTAGGGATATTTATGGGATAGAGGTGCAAGGCAGGCCGAGGTGTGGGGAAAGAAGATTGGGCATAAGAGTGAGGTACTGGGTGATCTGCACAAGGGTAGGCGAGATTCGTGGATCTTCGTAGAACACATGTTCAGGAATCAGCAGATTAGCATGATCTTAGGGAGGAGTTTTCAGCTTTCTGATGTCAAAAAATCACCTCGCAGCCAACTGTGCAGGGCCTAGTTGAAGGACTGTGGTTTTCAACCAGCTTGAACTGGGTAAGAGCTGTCCCCTAGTTCCTAAAAAACAACTTTAAGCAACTGTTACCATGGTGACCTGTCAGCGATGTTCTCTATAAGGAACTAGTGGATTGCTTAGCGACATGATATTTAACTATATAGGTTTCAAGACGAACTAGAGGTAGGCAATTAAAAGCAAGCAAGGCAGGTTCCATTTGGCAGCTTCATCGGGTCAGCCCTCAGCTTCATGATGGCACAGTGGTTGCTATCCGAGGCCTTGGGGTCCGACCCACCTGAATTAAAACCCAGCTGTCTTTAGCCCAGGAGGTGGAGGTTGCAGTGAGCTGAGATTCCACCACTGCACTCCAGCCTGGGCAACAGAGTAAGACTCCTTCCAAAAGTAAAAATAAAAAATAAAAATAAAACTCAGCTATGCTACTTTTCCAGCTGTGTGACCTTTTGCGTTGCAGCTCCTCGGGCCACAGATGAGTCGGTTCATCTATAAACCAACTTAAATGAGATGATGTTCTTAGCCAAGTGTCAATAAACAGCAGTTACTCTCAGACCCTTCCCGGAGAGACCAGAATAATAACTAACAAGGAGTCATCTTTCATGGAGCATGTGGCGAGTACTTGTCCCCTGATGGCTGCTCAGCTCCCATGTCAGTGGCCCTTCCCAACAGTGGCCAGATTCCCTCCAGGGAATCACCTCTTTATGTGTAGTCTTAGTGGGATGGTTATTACAGACACTTGTGCCCATTATGGAATCCGAATCACAAAACTCCCTCATCCCATATCCGTGTCCACTGGTACAGACAGAGGAGGCCATGTGACTCAAGCTCAGCCTCTAGGATTCTCTCTGCTGGGACTCTGAGTTTTGGGGATCACCATGCTGGAAGATGAGGTTAGAGTCAGCCATGTGGGGGTAGCAGGAGCATCCCTATTCCCAGGGGGCTGCCAGGCTTTCCACCTACTCCCAAGTCCACAGCTCTAGTATCCAGTTTATTTACTAAGCCCCCTAAATCCATACAATCAATTAATCTTCTAAACATGAACAATATTTGTTACCAATAGCACACAGAGCAGCAGAGACATAAGTCCGGAATAATTTAGGTCTGGTCCTTGATGGAATCCAAGGAGGTACATTGCAAGGAGGAGGATGAGAAAACAGGAATGGACATTCCTGGAAGTGAAGAATAAACTGAACAGCTGCCTCGTGTATGGTTCTCACTGGGGTGTGTCCTTCATGATCCCACCTGAAAACCAGAAACTTCTCTATATTTGAAATAGGGAATTTAAAGCAGGGAACTGGCCACCCAATGGAGAAAAGAGTTGAGATGCCACCAGGGGCCAGTGAGGCAGTCCAGATATTAGCAACAACAGGACACCATCACAGCCTGGAGGTTAAAGAAACAGGTGGGGGGCGGGGCACGGTGGCTCACGCCGGCAATCCCAGCACTTTGGGAAGCCAAGGCAGGCGGATCACAAGGTCAGGAGATGGAGACCATTCTGGCTAACATGGAGAAACCCCATCTCTACTAAAAATACAAAAAATTAGCCGGGCGTGGTGGCGGGCGCCTGTAGTCCCAGCTACTTGGAAGGCTAAGGCAGGAGAATGGCCTGAACCCAGGAGGCGGAACTTGCAGTGAGCCGAGATCGTGCCACTGCACTCCAGCCTGGCGACAGAGAGACTCTGTCTCAAAAAAAAAAGAAAAGAAAAGAATCAGGTGGGAGCTAAATGATGAGAACACATGGACACACAGAGGGAAACAACACACACTGGGGCCTTTCATAAGGTGGGAAGTGGGAGGAGGGAGAGACTCAAGAAAAATAACCAATAGGTAACAGGCTTAATACCTGAATGAGGAAATAATCTGTACAACAAGCCACCATGACACAAGTTTACATATGTCACAAACCAGGACTTGTACTCCTGAACTTAAAAGTTAAAAAATAATTAAAATCCCAAGAAAGTTAGCTACAGTTCTTTGTCAACCATCTTAACTCTAAGTTAGTATTAGTAGAAATAATCTAGTTGTATGGGAATAGTCCACACTGTGGACTACTTAGAGGGAGAGAGGAAGAGAGGGGTGGGTTGAAAAACTACCTCTTTGGTACTATGCTCGCGACCTGGGTGCAATATACCCATGTAACAAACCCACACATGTACCCTCTGTATCTAAAATTAAAGTTAAAAAGCGTTTTTAAAATTTCCTGGCTGGGCACGGTGGCTCACGCCTGTAATCCCAGCACTTTGGGAGAGCGAGGCAGGTGGATCCCCTGAGGTCAGCAATTCGAGACCAGCCTGGCCTACAAGGTGAAACCCCATCTCTACTAAAAATACAAAATTAGCCAGCCATGGTGGCACGCACCGGTAGTCCCAGCTACTTGGGAGGCTGAGGCAGAAGAATCACTGGGACTCACTGAGGCGGAGCTTGCAGTGAGCCGAGATCATACCACTGCACTCCAGCCTGGGCAACAGAGCGAGACTCCATCTAAAAAAAAGAAAAAAATTCTGAAAAAGAAATGGAAGGAGTGTGATATGATTTGAATGTTTGCCATCTCCAAATCTCCTGTTGAAATGTGATTCCCAATGCTGGAGGTGGGACCTGGTAGAAAGCATTTGGGTCATGGGGGCAGATCCCTCGTGATTCGTTTGGTGCCCTCCCCATAGTGATGAATTCACATGAGGTCTGGTTGTTGGAAAAGAACCTGGGATATCCCCTCTCTTGCTGCACCTCTCACCATGTGATGCACCAGCTCCCCCTTCACCTCCTGCCATTACTGGAAGCCTCCTAGGCCCTCACCAGAAGCAGATGCCAGCACCATGCTTCTTATACAGGCTGCAGAACGGTGAGTCAAATCAACCTATTTTCTTTAGAAAGTATACCCGGTCTCAGGTGTTCTTTTATAGCAACACAAAATGAACTAACTCGGGGTGGCTTTATCTGAGCCCTGGGTCTGGGGCCACCAGCATAAGCTAGAACCATCACATGCCTTCAGGCATGCAATGGAGACACAGCTGCTGCCAGAAACACTGCCCAAGCAAAAAGGTAGGGCTAGTGGGGAAGATTCCCTTGTTTATTCCTGCCTCCTAGCCTCTAACCTCCCACCCCTGCATCCCATTGGCCCAACCCAGACAGGTGATAAAGGAACCTGAGAAACGCAGCCTGCGAGGGTCATTCCCCTCTTCTTTGAGAACAGTAGTAGAGTGACAAAGAATGGAGCAGAGGCAAATAAGCCCAGCACTGGCAAACAACCCCTCACACAAGAAGTATGTGATGCCTAATAGGCTTTGGTTTGTATTATTCAGGGTTCCTTGGGAACCTCCTGGCCTAATCACGTTTCATCTTTCATGTGAAACAAAGCGCTTTCAGTCACCTACCTCCTACTCCCCAAATCCCATTTGTTTCTCCCTAAAAAAAACTGCAAGAAACATTGTATTTGCCTCTCTTCCAGATGTTCTGTGGACTTATTAGTCTCAGAGGCTCCCAGTGCTCCTAATTTCAGTAAGGATTCTATCCCACACTGAACATGGAACACACTTGCTGTATTTATTGTTTCTATGGTAAAAATAAAATCTCTAAGAAGTGAGCACTAGCAAAATAAGGATGAATGCCTGGGTCTTTTTGGTCTCATCACACAAAGGATATATTTTATAGGGGCTGTCTTCGTATGTAATTAGGATTCCCTCAACCAAATTTAATACTAATTTTTCCTCCAGGGGAATTTCTGATGAGATTGTCCAGCAAAGGGGCCATCTCCTAATGGGATTAGCTGATCAAGATTGTCTCCTGATACATGGTACCATTCAGCAGCCATTTTAGAAAAAAATTGCAACTGGGGGAGGGGGAATAAGCACAGCTGATGGAAAAAAAAAAAATGCAAAACCCAAAGCAACTTGCTGGTATGGCTCGAAGAGCTGGGTTGGCACTATTTCTGCCTCAGGTAGCAAGGGGGAGGGCTGGTATATTGAAGCACCTTGGTAAAGGGATCCAATCTTGATACCTACAATTTACCTTTGCTCTGTACTAGAGTCATAGGGAATTCTGACCACAGTGAGACACCTGGGGGCCGGGAGTGAGCATGACAGTGAATGAGACAAATTCACCCCCTCTGGTGGGCAACTTAGAGCTCTTGTTTTCATGAGGGTAGAGCAGTGGGCTCATACACTCAGACTGGACTACATCCACAAACAGACTGCGTTTCCAAAGAATCCTAACCCTGGCCCAGATTCTGTTCTTGAGGACCTCTCATTGGAGAAAAGTGGTGGGAAAAGAGAGTCTTGAAATGGCCTAGAAATAGCTCAAAACATCTGAAGCCAAAGCAATCCTTTCAATAGAGATTACCAAGGGCCCAGCAGGGTGTATGATCCTGGAAATAAAAAACAGAAAATAAAAAACGACAATAAAACTACAGTACCTAGGAGTTGGTCTCCTTTTTATAATCACCATGCACTGGCAATTCTAAAGAATGTTAATGAAAAAAGTATCCCTAAAACAAAAACAACAAAAAACTTTCATTGGTCTAAGTCTAAACAATTGTGGTTACTCTGTTCGGTTTCAATAATACAAATGTGTAAGGTTCAAATTAGCATGGCTTTCCTATTTATCCTTTAATAAACATCATATTCTACATGAAAGTAAATTCTGAGAATGTATTATCATCATCTCTGAACACACAGGGACTCAACTGTTCGTGTTGGTATCAAAAGTAAGTTCCCAAGCCAGGTACAGTGGCTCATGGCTGTAATCCCATCATTTTGGGAGGCCAAGGTGGGCGGATCAATTGAGGTCAGGAGTTCAAGACCAGCCTGGACACTATGGCGAGACCCAGTCTCTACTAAATATACAAAAATTAGCCAGGCATGGTGGCGCACACCTGTATTCCAGCTATTCATGAAGCTGAGGCACAAGAATCGCTTGAACCTGGGGGATGGAGGTTGCAGTAAGCCAAGATAGTGCCGCTGCATTCCAGCTGGGTGAAACAGCAAGACTCTGTCCGCCCCCCCCAAAAAAAAGTTCCCAATAGTGTGAGCTTACTGTGGTCACAGTTCCTATTTCCAATCCTCAGAGGACAACATACTTCTGTGTTTACCCAGAAGCTCCAGAATAAAGACAAAGACAACACAGTGGTTCTAAAGACCAAGAAACAGAATTCGAGTTCATTCAATTGTGTCATTCAGCATGACCACTTGGAGTGTTTGTGTTTAAATTTTTTCAAGTGCAAAGACATTTGAAACCCCCTAAAACCCATCCTGAATAAATGAAGACATGGGCAATGTTGTGAATTCTAGAACGTGTGGTGAAACAATATTTTTATGAATCATTGTCAAATTTAGCCTTATATTTAAGACTTTTCCCAAGTATTTGTGTATCTGTTGCTGTGTGTGAAAGAAATGTTTTAAAATTAAAATTAATAACTGTTCTGTGACCAATCATGAGCAAAGATAGTTTGACAAAACTGGCTATACTATCTACTAAACCTGCATATGTGAAGATCCACTTTTTGGAAGTACTTGACAGGTTTGCAGAAGCTTTAAAAAGAAAAACTATCTATTACTGCAAAAGAATATCCGCATAAAGATTCTCCCCATTTAAAAAAAAACACATTAATATAATCAAGCTTTAGTTCATTACTTTTTTCCATTTTGGTGCAGTAACATTTATCTTTATTTTTTAATAGCATGACCATACATAAAGTTGATAAAAGAAAATTTAGACTGAATATCCTTTTTGTCCATTTCTATCCTTTGTCTCATTTCGTAATTGTTCCTGAAAATAATTTTGTTGTATAGAGAAGGGAGGGGTCAAATATAGGAGGTCTGTCCTGCAGGTAAATCTTTATTGAAGAGGAAAATCATCTTGTTTATTCCCCCCTCATGATCAGCCTCCAAACAATGAAAACAAGAGTTGAAATTCTTGATTTTATTTTCCTCAAGAAATTCTCTCCTAAATTTGACTAAAATTAAATTTGAGTCTGACAGGTTTTGTTGTTTGTTTGGTTGTTTGGGGGTTTTTTTGTTTTTTTGTTTTTTTGGTTTTTTTGAGATGGAGTCTCACTCTGTCGCTCAGGCTAGCGTGCAGTGGCGCGATCTCAGCTCACTGCAACCTCTTCCTCCCGGGTTCGAGCAATTCTCCTGCCTCAGCCTCCCGAGTAGCTGGGATTACAGGCATCCACTGCCACACCCAGCTGATTTTTTGCATTTTCTTAGTAGAGATGAGGTTTCACCATCTTGGCCAGGCTGGTCTTTAACTCCTGACCTCGTGATCCATCCTCCATAGCCTCCCAAAGTGCTGGGATTACAGGTGTGAGCCACCATGTCCCCACACCCAGCCAGGGTCTGACAGGTTTTAAGGGTCACTTAGTAGAGCTTACACTGGGATGCCATTGGTGACCACCTCCTCTCTTCTAGGATGGACTTCCCAGACTCCAAGCCAGATTTCCACCTTCCCTTTGCCTAAAGATTTATTCTCTTTCTATATGAGAAATACAGCAGGTCCCATTTCACCAGCTCTCATCCCATGTCCAGTCCAACCCCAGACAAATGGAGTATTTTCACAATCTACACCATCTTATCTGCTTCCTGGCTCAGTCAGACAACAGTTCGTAAGTAAAACTGCTTGTGATTGTAACAAGAAGCCCTTCACTGTCTGAATCCTCCGAGGGCTTTGTTCAAGATGCCAAATTAGAGCCGTAGGCATCACTGAACATAGTCAAAGCCTCCGGGGTGGACCTAAAGTCTGGGATGCCTTGAGCGTGAGAGACTGGGTTGGTAGGACCTTGAGAATAATTCCGTTAGAACTTGGACCTCTTGAGATTCCATGGGAGTCTTTTCATTGCACTGAAACTCCTGGCAGAATAAACCTTTTCTGTTCTATGGGGTCACTCAACTGGCAGACATCTTAATGCCATTTTCTAAAGCTCCTTCAATTTTGGGGAGGACATTTTGTTAATTCACTGACTTTAGCATCCAGGAGACCAGGGGTGGAATCCCAGCTCTGCCACAGTAAGGCAAATTCCTTAACGCTATGAGCCTCAGTGTCTCACCTGTTAAATCATGATGCCCCCATTGACCTCAGAAAGAGATGCAAGGATTATGTGAGTAAATATATTTACTCACCCCAGCACCTGGCACGCTGAAAGTGTTCAATAACTGGCAGATATATGCCACTGCTATTATTTGAACAAAAAATGCCGCCAAAAGAAGATAGATGGACTGCATAGGATAAAGATTACTCATGTGACAAAGGATGTCAAATAAATGTCATTTAACTAAAAGAAAACATGTGGTGGCTATTGGCATGGCAAATATCAAATTACAGCAGTCACAACAGAGAGAAAAATCCACATCACTAGTGTGTCACGTGGGTATTGATGGATGAGAGTCCCATGGGAAGGGTTGTTTTCATCCAGACAGGGCCAGCTGAGAAAAGATGTGAGGAGGAGAAGCAGGAGAAGGAGGAAGAAAGAGGAGCAAAAAGAAGAGGAGAGGGAGAGGGAAGGAGGAGGAAGAAGGAGGGGGAGAAGGAAAAAGAGGAAGGAGGAGGAGGGGCGGGTAGGAAACAGAAGAAAAAAGGGGGAGGGAAGAGAGAGGGAGAGAGAAGAGGGGGAGGAGATGATTTATTATACTAGTCCCAAATTGGATCTCATAAAACTTCCAAAAGGATGAGGAGAGAGAACCAAGTTGGAAAGGAGTCAGCAACAGAATTGTTATAAGGCCTTGGGGGCATCTCTAAGAACTCCACAGTTCTTTCTCCTCTTAAGAGGTACTCCAAAGGAAAGGCAAAGTGTGGCTATATAGATCAGATGTTGTCAAAAACGTTCTAACGGAGTGATGTAAGCTCTTGAACAAAATCTAAGTTTAGAAAATTAAGAGTCAACTGTGCCAAAATATTAACTGAATTATCTGAGGGAAGTAGAACTGAACGATGTTCATTTTCTCCTTTGTACTTTCTTGATCTTTTAAGAATTCAAAATGCGTTACTTTTTGAATCAAAATTTTTGATTTTTGATCTTATGAGGTCAATTATGAGGTGGGAAAAATAGGACAACTTCATAAATTCTGGAATTGAAGTAGAAAAAGAAAATGTTCTGGTTTTGCAATCAGTTCATTTGAAAATAAATGAGGCACTATAGAACATTGAGAATTTTTAAATGGGGGTAGGGTACAGAGGCAAGCAAAGTACAGGCAAAGGAAATGCTTTATGCTCTTGGAAATAGATGCTAAATCCCAATTAAATCTTTAAACTTTATCTTTAATCAAATGTCATTGTAAACACAGGCCCCAAATCTTACAAGAAAAAGCCTACAAATTAAGTTTTTGGAGCTGGGAACACAATCTTTCTTCAAATATAGACCCTAGAGTCTTTAGGCCCCCTACCTCAATTCAAGCCAGACCTATGAAAAAGGTAGAGATACAGTTAGGTACTCAATGTATGAGTCACTTTTTGCAAACAGTTATCATTCCATTTCTAGAATGATCTCTGGGATACTATAATATAAAGTCTCTGAACACACTGGATGGCCAAGAAGAGGGAAAAACATGCTTCTACACATAAGCAGACTTTAATATTCCAAATTTGGGCCCACCTGACTAGGGGTTGGGAAAAATTAAATACTTTTATATAGTAGAAAAACAATAAAAAGAAAAGAAGAGGAGTAATGCCAAGGGGAATATTTAATCTACCAAAAGAAACCAGTGTTTTCAAAATGTGTTTCCATGTGTGTGGTAGTCACCAAAAATCCCTGGACTCTACCCAAAACTACTGAATCACTATCAAAGAGCAGAGCCCCCAAATCTGCATTTTACCTCATTTTCAGAACGTTTTTGGACACACTCTAGTTTGAAAATCTCTGCTTAGGAAATTATTAAGAGTGAGATATTTCAGTAACTCTTGCAAGATCTACTAAACAGCTCTTCATTTTCTTATGTGAAGTAGTGAAACTACTACCTTTCTGAGACTATTTTGTGATTGGCCTTTTGCTAACCAGACATGGGCCAATATGAATGAGCAAGAAGTGAGTTTCTAAAACCAAGTCAATTCCTTAAAGTCATACACATATCTTAAGAATCTTCAGTACTCCTGGTATACTGCGGCTACTTGCCTAGAGCCATATATTCCTCTCTGGGTATCTTTCTAAATTCAAGAAACTTTTATGATGAGGAATTAAAGGTCTCCAGTGAACAGAGAGAAATTAATTAGCACCCACCAAATGAACAACTATTTCATTCCCTGCATGAATTTATATTTTGCTTTTGTCACAGCCCGAAAAACACAGAGAAAATCTCTGTAAGAATTAGTTATGCTCTATGGTTTCTGGTGGAGCTGCAGAGACTCCCCCTTGGGCTGTTATTTGCAGTATTTACATTTTTTTTTTTTTTTACTGAATTATCAAGTGAAAATCCAATTGTTCCTAATGGTGCTCACTCTGTGTGTTTCCCATTCTCATCTATGAAAAAGGGTTTATTATCCATTTGTAGTAATTAAGACACTGATATTATATAGATCCATAAAAATCCTTCATTAAGCCAGTAAAGAGCTTTTCATCAAAATCACGGTAGCTAAATATTTATTTAAAAATAAAAACCAAATTAAAATGAAGGGCCCCCCATAAAAAACAAAAAATTGCTATGAGACTATTTTGAAAGTTGTTGTGGGTATCCAGAGCAATTTCAAAGCATGTAACTATATTTTC
This sequence comes from Papio anubis, assembly GCF_008728515.1. Classification (NCBI taxonomy): domain Eukaryota; kingdom Metazoa; phylum Chordata; class Mammalia; order Primates; family Cercopithecidae; genus Papio; species Papio anubis. The sequence goes on from NC_044977.1 coordinate 66,898,313, forward strand.
TTACAAAGTAGGAAACAACCCTAACTGGCAATCCATCATGGCTGGCTATAAAGAAATGAAGTAATTAACCATAAGGAAATAATTCAGCAAGATGCTAACAGTTTAATAACATTTAAATATTCGCATTTAAGCATTATTGTTTTTAAATGGTTTCATAATTGTTTTAGATTTGCAAAAGGTGCTAACACTTGAACAAAATAAAAAGCAACACAAGATTTTGTGATTGATATGGTCAGTTGAATGTGTTATTAGATAGAGGAATAAGGTTTGTATTGTCCTCATGGAATTTGGAATACAGCCCTCGGCAAAGCGGGTCTGTACAGAGAAAACTCCTCAGCCTTTAGAAGCTTACACACCTCCCCAGCCAGGGGAAAAAGGAGGAAACTCAACAAATCTTTCTCATGCAGAGAAAAACCTTATGTTGCTATCTTCCTTCCTATTACAAGGGAAGTTCATCTAGAAAGCCATAGCTGAGAAAGGAAAACATGTTGATTGGAATACGTAAGAACCCCCTGCTGTGTACCGCTTGGGGATAAAGATTTTATTAGAAAGAGCTTTCTTTATCTTTGAGGCATTAAAAAAAATTACAACCAAGAAGAAAGCTCTATTTGCCCATTATCAAAACCTTCTGTCCACAGTGGAAGCTTTCTGCATTTCCATCACCAACCATGGGGAGAAACTAGGGGCTACTCCCGTTTTCCATCAAACACCAGAACAGTGTTTTTCTCACAGGACTCCAAGGATAGATTCTAAAGTTTCTGTGAGTCTTCCATATTTTATTTAAATATCCTGCCTTAATTTTTATGATAGCTTAAAAAATATCTGAAGGACTAAGTATTGCCATAGGGCCATAGGACCCCATGTCCTTTGCAATTGCATTTATGAACATATTGGCACCAATGAACATAGCTTCAACTGATATGGGTTAATGAGAAAAATAATAATGGTAGACTTTAGATAAAGTCTAAATTGGTGCAAAGTAAACGCCAACAAAATCCTGCTGCATGCCCTAGGAACAACCATTTTATACTTTTCTGGTAGCTTTTGTAGAGAGACATACTAAGAGAAGTGAGTTATCCTCCAGCATACGGAGTTTAGATACAATAAAATGAAGAACAACCAGCACCAAAGCAGTCAGGGCCACACTTGTATTGTGAGCAGTGATTTAATTTCAGCAAAATAACTCCATCCTTAACTTTCAGTTAACATTGTAACTTTGAATTTCAGTGGTTCTTATTTATATGCAGTTTGTAAACATGTGTTGATTTTATGGTTGTGATGTGATAGCAGATGTGAGTGAACATCTAAAGTGGGGCTTCCCAACCTCAGCATCACTGACATTTGGGCTGGATAACTGTCTGTTGTAGGGGACTGTTCTGTGCATTGCAGGATTTAGTAGCATCCCTGCCCTCTACCCACTAGATGCCAGTAGCAAACATCCCCAAACCACCTCCAGTTGTGACCATCAACAGGGTCTCTACATGAATAGACACTTCACAAAAGACAACATACATGTGGCCAACAAGCACATGAAAAAATGTTCAACATCACTAATCATTAAAGAAACACAAATCAAAACTGCAATGAGATACTAGCTCACACCAGTCAGAATGGTTAGTATTAAAAAGTCAAAAAAATAATAGATGCTGGCAAGGTTTTGGAAAAAAAGGAATGTTTATACACTACTGGTAGGAATGTAAGTTAGTTCAGCCACTGTGGAAAGCAGTTTTGTGATTTCTCAAAGAACTCAAAGCAGAATTACCATTCCACCCCAGCAATCCCAGTATTGGTTGTATATCAAAAGGAATATAAATCATTCCACCATAAAGACAATTGCACTCATATGATCATTGCAGCACTGTCCAAAATAGCAAAGATACGGAATCAACTTAGGTGCCTATCAATAGTAGGCTAGATAAAGAAAATGTGGTACATATACACCATGGAACACCATGCAGCCATAAAAAAGAACAAGATTATGCCCTTTGCAGCAACACAGGTGGAGCTGGAAGTCATTATACTAAGTGAACTAACAGGAATAGAAAACAAAATACCACATGTTCTCTCTTATAAGTGGGAGCTAAACAGTGAGCACATATGGACACAAAGAAGGGAACAGCAGACACCAGGGCTTGCTTGAGGGTGAAGGGTGGAAGGAGGGACAGGACTGAAAAACTACCTATTGTATAATATTCTTATTACCTAAGTGATAAAATGATCTGTGTACCAAACCCATCCAACATGCAGTTTACCTGCCCATGTACCCCTGAACCTAAAATAAAATTTAAAACAAACAAAACAAAACAGTGTCTCTAGACATTACCAAATGTTTCCCGGGGGATAAAATCACCCCCAGTTTAAAACCACTGACCTAAAATATGGGTGGGGGTCCAGGCAGGAAAGAAATACATACTCAGGTTAAGTAATTTAAGGAGAATTTTAACTAGTTATAAAGGTGTAAGGAGGGTGAAAGGAAAGACAATTACCAAAGTCCTAAAGGGGCAAAATAAGGATGAAGCATGTTGGGGGTTGAGGGAGACACAGAGAGGGAAGGAGGAGAAGGGGGGCGCAGAGATGGAGACGGGGCACAGATTCTATAGAGAGGACATCCCGTTAGAAGCTGAGACCTATAGGTAAAGGGTAAAGTGGAAAATTAATGCCCTCACTTCACAGTCTGGGCTCCCCATGAGCTGAACCCAATCAGATGCCAAAAGACAAGGGAGCCCACTGATAAGGTTCAGACAGGTCAGCCTCCCAGGACATAGAGCAGAGTGGAAGGAGGGAACATAGCATAGGTTAGAGGGACAAAGAGAAAATATCCACCACACCTAGTTCTCCAATTCTGAGAATTTAAGAAATGATAAAAATGGTAGGGAGCTGAGGCCCGGAAGTCCAACACTGGTCGGTGGGTGCATGCCCAGCACACACTCCCCGGAGCTGAACCAGGGCGAGTAGAGAACTGTCAAATACTATAGCCATGTGAAGTTGAACATGGCAGAAGAAGAGGACTAATGTCTGATTCCTTCATTAATGTCCAAGAGGATATCAGACCAGGCTTGCAAATGCTAAGGCAAATCTGAGAAGCCCATTGAAAAGAAGAAAAGCAACAGGAAGCTAATTTGAAACTCAGGCAGAAGAGTTTAAAAGAAGAACAAGAAAGACGTGACAATGGGTTGAAGAATGCACTAGGCTGTGAAAACAAAGGGTTTGCCTTGCTCCAAAAGATGGGCTATAAAAGTGGTCAGGCACTTGGTGAGAGTGGGGGTGGTATTGTTGAACCGATTCCTCTCAGTATCAAAACAGGGAAAAGTGGCATTTGGTCATGAGGCATCATTAAAACGGAAAGCAGAGGAAAAATTAGAAAGCTACAGAAAAAAGATTCACATGAATAACCAAGCTGAAGAAAAAGCTGCAGAACAGTTTCGAATGCAACTTAAAAATAGGCAAGATGAAATGAAGCTAGAAGGAGATCTCAGAAGAAACCAGTGAGTCTGTCAACAATTGGACACCCAGAAAAATATTCAGGTTCCCAGGGAAACACGGTTGGTTGAGGCTTGAAGAAGAGGCTTGAAGAAGATAAAGAAGAAAAAGAATGGGATGAAGATGAATATAAGAGTGAAGATTTAAGTGTACTGGAAAAATTACAAATATTGACTAGTTATTTAAGAGAAGAACTTCTGTATTGTATTTGGTTTGGAACAGTCTACAAAGATAAAGAAGACCCCTCTCCAGATTGTCCAGGACTAACTTCTGCAGGTCATGACTAAGATTATTCCCAATAAACTGGAAAATTGAAAAATGTTATTATTTCTTAGGGACAGACAATTCAGTAGTTAAAAATCCCAAATTTTTTATGCCAGTAAAGAAAGAGGGATTTTATATAATGTTTTGTTCTTTTTATTCTTTAGAATATGAGAGTTCACTGACTTGAAAAAAATAATGTAATACCATTTCAGAACACAAGTATCATAGAGATGGACAGTTACAGTTTATTGCTGTATTGTGATAGGTGAGGGGTTTAAGGACACCAACAGGTAACTCTCTTATTCCCCTCTTCACTTTGGAACAAGTTGAGAAATAAGAAATGGGAGTCAGAGGAAGAGAAAAATATCCACTTTATCAGTGAATAAGCTGAAACAGAGAAGGCTGAGTTTTTCTCCAATCAGACACTAATATTTCTCCCTGATTGGAAAGAACTGCGAGCCTCTGCCTTGTTGGGGCAGAGCCCATCTTTGCATTCTGAGACCAGTTAACTTTCAAGGTCCACCAAGGGCTGGACCACACACGCTCAGTTCCTCCTTGTATCACCCATGGGATGAGACAGTTCTCTGTTGGGAAGGAATGAATGAGGGTTCAGAGAGCTTTTTCCTACACTTCTCGCTTTGAAGGAGCATGGAGAATTTCCCTTCCCTCCATCCAAGCATGAAGAGGAGGGGAAACGTATTCCCCTCAATAAGACTGATGTCAGAGGCAATGTTCCACCAGTACTACTAAATTCTAATCCATTTTACAGACAAAATAACTGTGATAATTTCTGGTAAAATCATGAGTTTTCATGACAATGTCTATATCCATTAAATGTGATCTGTTGGAAGTCTTGGCTATAGAAACTTAAGAATTGTGAGGAAATTCAAATATCATGTGATCCAAGTACTTACTGAAACCCCTTGATAGCATTCCCAGCGAGTGATAATTCAACCTTTGCTTTTATTCTTCCAGCCACAGAGAGCTCACTGCTTTAAAACCATTCCAGGCAGGGCGCACTGGCTCACACCTACAATCCCAGTACTTTTGGAGGCAGAGGTGGGCGGATCATGAGGTCAAGAGATCAAGACCATCCTGGCCAACATGATGAAACCCCATCTCTACTAAAAATACAAAAATTAGCTGGGCGTGGTGGCTCACGCCTGTAGTCCCAGCTACTTGGGAGGCTGAGGCAGGAGAATCGCTTGAACCGGGTAGGCGGAGGTTGCAGTGAGCCAAAATCGTGCCACTGCACTCCTGCCTAGCGACAGAGCAAGACTCCATCTCAAAAACAAAAACAAAAACAAAAACAGAACAACAAAAAAAGACCATTCTTACTTGGTCGCTCTAAATTATTTTCATTGTCTTCTCTTAAACTGGAATCTGCTTCCCTGTAATTTTACTGAATACAGCTAAGGACATACCATGTGGCATACTATGAGAGAGTTCCATCCAGGGTGAGGCATCAAAATCATGAACCTTTTTAAAAGTTCGTATGCTCAGGTATCTCTCCTCATGATTGATTTTGACTTATCTAGTCTGAGGCAGTTCCTGGATATCTATATCTATATTTATTTTGAAGTCCCAAGATGAATGACAAGCACCTGGGGATAAGAACTAGCGCTGAGATTAAGTATGGTGCACCACTGTTCTTTGGGTAGAGTTGTGATCACTTGTGTGATTTTATAGCTCACCTTTTAGTTGCATTGAGCAAGAGATCAACCTCTTCTTTTATTAGAAACAGCATCCGTAAGAAAATCACAAAAACTAACCTATACTTGCTAGGGCGAGATAATCAGTAGTATAACTTGTATTAATCTCTGACCTAATATGACCTAATTCACTTTTCAAGTTTAACTTGGGGACCTTTACAAAATAGTAATAAAAGGATCCCACCCCAAGAGATTCTGATGCCACTGGTCACTGTGACTTGGACATCACTGCCCTTGATTCTAAAATGCAGCCTAGCTTGAGCCACTGATCTAGTTAACTCTGGGGCCTCAGTTCTTCATCCAGAAAACTAATCATTATTTTTATGAATGTAAATATATATATATAAAATATTTAAGTATATATGGTTGGATGCTATTTTTTTGTTTGTTTGTTAAAAAAAAAAAAAAATTATAAAATTGGCCAAGCACAGTGGCTCACTCCTATAATCCTGGCACTTGAGGAGGCCAAGGCAGGCAGATCACTTGAAGCCAGCAGTTCAAGACCAGCATGTCCAACATGGTGAAACCCCCTGTCTACTAAAAATACAAAAATTAGCCGGGCATGGTGGCATGCACCTGTAATCCATCTACTCAGAAGGCTGAGGCATGAGAATTGCTTGAACCTGGGAGGCAGAGGTTGCAGTGGGCTGAGATCATGCTGCTGCACTCTAGTCTGGGTGACAGAGCAAGACCCTGTCTCAAAATATATATATAAAATTATATTAGTAGCTATTAATAAAACAGAGGAGTACATTTTACCCTTGCCATTACAGTCAATATTTTGGTGTCATTTCAGCCAACATACCAACATTCAGTCAAGTCCCAAAGTCAAATGGATAATTTCAGGTGGAATCAAGTTAGACAGGAAATGGCCTTTCTCCTCTTACTGGCTATGGGGACAACCTACACCTGCTCAGTGGCCTAAACTATTTTAAATATGTTCATGACAATTATGCTAAGAATGCCAGAATAACACTGATGGAACCCATGACTTCATCAGGATTGTGATCTACATTTACAGGCCTAGGACTAGAACTGGACCAGCTTAGAGAGTGGGAGATACCCCTCCGTTCTCGTCCATCAGAGGATAAAAATATAGAATTTCGGTCAGGCGCGGTGGCTCACTCCTGTAATCCTAGCACTTTGGGAGGCCGAGGCGGGCAAATCACGAGGTCAAGAGAACGAGACCATCCTAGTCAACATGGTGAAACCCCGTCTCTCTACTAAAAATTCAAAAATTATCTGGGCGTGGTGGTGTGCGCCTGTAGTCCTAGCTACTCGGGAGGCTGAGGCAGGAGAATCGCTTGAACCAGGGAGGCAGAGGCTGCAGTGAATCAAGATCATGCCACAACACTCCAGCCTGGTGAGAGAGCCAGACTTTGTCTCAAAAAACAAACAAACAAACAAACAACAACAAAAAAAAAACAGGCTTTCAGCTGGGTGTGGTCATGCAGGCCTATTGTCCTAGCTACTCAGCGGGCTGAGGTGGGGAATCCCTTGAGCCCAGGAGTTTGAGACCAGCCTGGGCAACATAGTGAGAGGCCCCTATTTTAAGGAAAAAAAAAAATCAGGTTTTCAATATGAGTAAAAACTTATTTTTTGGCCTTTTATGACTTTATAAATAGGCAATAATGAACACCGAGGGAAGCAAAACATTGAAAAGAATTTTAAAATTTGTTTTAGAACATTCATATGAAATTTGAAACTGCAAAGCAATGTAAAATTTAATGCAATGTCATTTACTTTTGTGTATATTGTGCTATGTTTATTTTCAAAGTCCTATCTAGAAATTCTAAAATGTCTTTTCTTAATTAAAAATCAAAAATACTGTAGTTTCTGAAATTCAAAATAAATACCTTAACATATAAAAAAAATTAAATTAAAATGGTAAATCCACCCTAGAAGTCCACAAGTCAGCTTTCATTTAAAAGGAGGTTGTTTATCTGCACATCATTCAAGTTTGCAAAATTACATACCAAGAACCTCCCTAATGTTCATACCAGACCCATTGCCTGCCCTGGCCTCTTATTGCTGGGCTCATTAACTCAACAAATACTTATTTAGATCCCACCATGGTCAGAGAACTGTACTGGTGCAAAGTGGCTGAAGAAAGGGCAGTTCACAGGGAATGTCAGACCTGAGCCTCATGTCTCCATCAGGAAACAACTAATGCATGTGGATAAAATAGGGCTCTCCTCAGCCATCACCAGTGTGAGGACAGTGTCACAATAATATCCTCAATGTCAGTGGTTCATGTCCACACTGCCCCTGCAGGATTCCATCATTGTCTCTGCAGCTGTATCTAGGATTATCAGCAAGAGTCTTAAATACCTTTGCTGGGGTATCCCTTCCTCTATTCTCTTATTTCCAACAGGAGGCTTCTTCCCTATTCCCTGGAAGGGAACAGCAGTAGAGTGACCCCCTTCAGCTCTTCCCTGCTCCTCCCCTTGGAAGGAGGAGTAATGAATATGATTGGTGAGATGAGCCCAGCTGACATTTCTTGGGCCACCTTTGTCCTGGGCAGGGCCACTGCACTAAGCAAGGACAGCAGGAGCCACCTACTCTTGCCAAGTATGGTGGTTGCTTGTGCCACTTGCTCCTTCCAGTAATCAGATGAAGTAGGGCCTGCTGCAGGCCAGCCTCGCCAAGCTTCCAATTTCCCAGTTCCAGTTCGTTAGCCTGCAACTAAATATGCAAAGCAAAGTCACGTGAATCCCAAGGTCTATGTGAGACAGAGAAGCTCCGTTGCCAACTCACCTAAGCCCATAGGGCTGCTCGACATTATCAGATTTGGAACAAGGAGGCAATATTGGTCACAGCCAACCTTTAGAGGTAGCTGGGAGCTAAGTGGCTCCTCCCCCATAGCTCACTGCTATGTAGCATGTTAGAACAAAAACAAGTCTTAGACCAAATTTTCTGTTTGTGTAATCATTTCTTAGAGCATGTGGGCTCAAAATAATCATGCAACCTGTTCTGTAAACTCAGAGACATCTTGTTTTCTATACTTGGGCTCTCCAATAAGAAAATTTCAAGAGAATTTCATTCATTCGTAATCAACTCCCTTTTAGTTGGATCAAACAACAGGTGCCTCTGAGAACTGGAGGACACAGAGCTAAGTGACCTTCTAACCTTCAGTTTGTGCTGTTATATTTTCCTGGCCGGGGTCTTAAACCTCCTTGACTCAAAGGTGGTGATGCCTGCAGAGTCTTTCTGGCAAGCAAATATTTTTAACCAATCACTCATCTGGTGAAAATTATTACTTCTACACATCCCTTATGCAAATAAAAACCCCTCACTGGAGATTTCAGATCGAGATACTTGAAGCCACCTCTGGAAGGTGGAGTCTTATTTAGGCTCTTTCAAATCCCAGCTAATTACCCAGACAGTGGGAATTTCAGATGAGAATTATGATGGATTAGAGCTGGCTGAACATTTTTTTATGCTCCTCTATTTGGAAATCTAATTCCCCTCCCTCTGAAACTAGGCCAATAGGATATAGATAGATAGAAATAGAAACAGAGATAGAGAAACAGAGAGAGAGAAAGGCAGGGAGGGATTTTAAGGAATTGGCTCATGAAACTGGGGAGGCTGACAAGTCACATCTATGGGGCAGACCGGCAGACTGGAGACTCAGGGGAGAAACGCTGTCATTCATGTTCAAAGGCAGTCAATGGGCAGAATTCCCTCTTCCTCAAGGGAGAACAGTCCTTTTTCTCTTTTAAGGCCTTCAACTAATTGGATGAGGCCCACCCTCACTAGAGAGGGCCATCTGCTTTACTCTGAAAGTCTGATGTAAATGTTAATCTCATCTTTAAAAGATACTTTCACAGAAACATCTAGAATAATGCTTGAACAACTATCTGGGTACTGCAGCCTAGCCAGTTTGATACATAAAGTCCGCCATCACAGTCAGCATTGGTGGCAGGAGATGTGATGTCACGTGACTTCCAGGGCTAAGTGATAAGAAGCCTTGGCATGGGTCTCCTGGAATGCTCTCTTGGAAGTCTGGCTCCCTGAGATCACCATAATATGAGGAAGCCCAAGCTAGTCCCATGGGGAGACCACATGGAGAAAGAGATGCCCAGCTAGTCTCATTGTTCCAGCCATTCCAGCCCAAGCACTGGACACATAAGGAAAGAAATCATCTTGGATATCCAGGCAGATGAGCCTTCAGATGCCTCCAGCCCCTGCTGCCATCAGGCTGCAAGCATATGAAAGACTCTGAGAACTGCCCAGCTGAGACCATTCAACCACAGAACCATGAGAGAGATTCATATATTGCTTTCTAACCTACCAAATGTTAGGGTGGATTTCTATGTAGTAATAGGTAAACAGACTATGAATGCTTGAAATGTTAACCTACACTCCCAGGGTACGTATTAAACTTAACTTCACACATATACACATCATCTATACCAAAGTATTTTAAGAAAATTACAGCCAGTATAACTGTCCTGCCACATGCTCCATTTAATCTGAGCCCATTTGCCTCCTGTGTCTGTTTCCAACAAGTTAAGGACATGGAAGGGTGTCGGGGGAGGTTAAATAGGACCCAAAACCATCAACAGGGGCCCACACATCTTCTCCAACAGCACTAAAGTGTCTGCCAGGCCCTGCCAATAACATAACAAGTGTGCTCATAGTGTGTAGAATAAAACACAGGTGGGTTGTCTGTGGTGTAATGAGGGAAGAATGTCTCTTTATCTCTTTTATGTCCAGCTCTGTCAGAGAGATACCCCAGAGTTTGTAGAGAAAAACTCTTCCTTCCCTACCTGTTGCCCTGTGCTCTAAGGCTACAGAGAAGCCAATCAGAGCTGGGAGAAATCAGGTGTCAGGCACCATGCCATTATCTTATAACTGAGCTTTCTCTGACAAGGCCAGGCTCTCCGTACCTGGTTCTCCCATTTCATCAGGATGAATTGTCCCCCAGGAGGGGCCTCAGCCCTCATACAAATTGGCTTTCCAGGGCACCCACTCCATCAGCACAGACATGGCCAGACTTTCTGAATTCCTCTTAGACTCAATCTAGAAGCTCTGCTTCCCACAAATGAAATGGTGGCAAATACTGACAATCTAACAGATTAATCAGTATAACAGAATGACCCTGGAGTCAGAATTTAAATTTATTTTTTAGCAAGAAGCTGACAGCTGCTTCTTTGTGGAGCAAGGTTAGCAACTCAAATGGCTCCAAGCAGGGGAGATAGTCAAAATATTTAACAACTGGAACCACCTGGGCCCAGTGGGCTCAGAGCAGGCCCTGTCAGCCATTGATATCAGCCCTGCTCACACAAACCAGGCAGGTGAGTGGGAGGAATGGACAGGTGGGGGCTGTGGAAGAGGACAGCTCATGTTTCATGTAAAGAGGGAGCTGCTATCCAGCTCCAGGCAATGGAGGACATGGGAATGGAAGCCTAATGTTATCAAAAAAAAAAAAAAAAAAGAATTTTTTTTCCCAGAGAGCCTGCCATGAAATTTGTGAAATTTCCTGATTTAAATGTTAGCAACTAGTTTGAATATTTACAAAAATATCTTTGCAAGCTGCTATGGTCTGAATGTTTGTGTCATTCTCCCGAAATTCATATGCTGAAATTCTCACCCCCAGAGTGATGATATTAAGAGGTGCGGCCTTTGGAGAGGTGGATTAGGTCATGAGGGTGGAACCCTCACGCATGGGATTAGTGCCTTATCAAGGAGGCTGGGGGCAGAGCGGGGGCGGGGGTGGGGGTGGCTCCTTCACTCCTTTCACTGTATGAGGAACCAGAAAGCAGCCATCTGCAGCCTGGAAAAGGGTCCTCCCCAGAATCTGACCATCCTGATCTTGGACTTCTCAGCCTCTAGAACTGTAAAAAAATAAATAACTTTTGTTTAGAAGCCACCCTGTTTATGTATTTTGTTATGGCCAGAATGGAACAAGATACAGGCCAAACCACATATATGATCTTCATGCTATCACTGTTACTGCTTTTCCAAAGCAGACCCAGAAAATTGTCATTATTCTATGTCAGGTCACGTAAGTAGCCTGCGCATTATGCAGACATGGTTAATAGGTATTTGCACTTTGAGGGGATGAGCCTACTGGTCCTCTGAGTTAGCAGAGCTGTCCTCCACCTTGCTACATAGACCTCTAGAATGAGAAAAGTCAAATTAACATCAAGCTCTAGGAAACTCCTGGGTAAAAATATTGGTGATCCCAAATTCTAGTCTCCGAAAATTAAAGTTGGAGCAACTCATCAGGATGAATTTGGATGGACTAGGTGAGTTCTGCCACCAAAGTTGCCTGAATAAAGCTTCAAAACCATGGTAGGCATCTGGGTGAGCATTCCATGCTCTACCAAGAGCTGGCCCTTTCACAGTGTTCGTAATTTGGGGAGAAGTCACTGGTCATGTGGTGGGAGCTCCAGCAATAGGAGCATGGCAACCTGGGTGGGGCCTGGGCAAGCAAGGGCACCACTGCACTGTGGCTAAGTAGCATCTATTGAAATATACAGCCTTCACCTTCAACTACAACATCATTGGCCACCAGAAGCAATAGCTGTGTAGGCACAGCCGATTCTCCCCTCTCTCCCAGCCTGGTGCTTAGAGATGGTCTCTCAGACTGACTAACCCCAGAATTCAGGGCTGTCTTTATAGGCATGTGACATGTGCAACCACAGAGGGCCCACAGGCTTGGTTTAATGCTCATCTTGAAAGTCTTAATTTTAATTTTATTTATTTATTTATTTATTTGAGATGGAGTCTCACTCTATCGCCCAGGCTGGAGTGCAGTGGCGCAATCTCAGCTCACAGCAACCTCCGCCTCCCAGGTTCAAGCAATTCTCTTGCCTCAGCCTCCTAAGTAGCTAGGATTACAGGCACCTGCTACCACACCTGGCTAATTTCTGTATTTTTAGTGGAGACAGGGTTTCACCATGTTGGACCAGGCTGGTCTCAAACTCTTGACCTCAGGTGATCTGCCCGCCTCGGCCTCCCAAAGTGCTGAGATTATAAGTGTAAGCCATAGCACCCAGCAAAACTCTTAATTTTTCAACAAGGGTCTTGCATTTTCACTTGGCACTAAGCCCCACAAATTATGTAGCCAGTTCTGCCCCTGAGGTTCTTGAACAATTGCAGAGTGATAGCATCGAAAAGAAGGCCTTAAGAAGTAAGTACAGTTGATTCTCCTTATTCATGATAGTTATGTTCTATAAAGCCATTGCAAACACTGAATTAGTGAATACTGAACCACTGCTCCTAGGGAAAATATAAGGTTAGGTTTATGCAAGCTTCTGTTCATAATATTTTCATCAACAAATCAATACATAACCTGTTTTCTATGTGGTTTCTGTTTCGATACATGTTATTTAATATAAAAAATTGATTAATTGACATTGAACTCACAGTCAAGAGCACTAAAATTCATGCTGGAATGAAGTTTATCTAACACACATATTTTCTGTGTAAGACACATTGTAGCCTTCCTGCATGCAGGCTCAAAATAGTCATGCAACCTGACATCCCTTGGGCCACTGTTGTCCTGGGCAGGGCCACTGCACTAAGCAAGGCAGGAACCACCTACTCTTGCCAAGTGTGGTAGTTGCTTGTGCCACTTGCTCCTTCCAGTAACCAGATGAAGTCGGAAACACTGGACAGCATTTCAGGGCTATGCTTGGGGACCCATTGTAAACAGTGAAGTCACCAAGAAAAAAACGCAACAATGTGAAAAACAGCTCTAAATAGACCATGAGAGAGATGATGTTGACAGCATGAGAGCTGAAATGAGAAGGGAGAGTGTCACATCGTTCCACCTCAGCTGGGAGCATGTATATCAGGTGACTCAAATGTCACCACTCTGTGCAATGTCCACAAATGCCTGTGAAAGCCCCTTGAGTATTGGTTTGGGGATTATGAATAAAATCTAGCAAGTAGATGACTTTACAAATACACAATCCACAAATAATGAGGATCAATCGCACCAACTTCCTTTTGGTATGTTACATGGGAGACCAGATATTTGGTGGGAAAAATAACATGACCATATAAAACCGCATGCTCTTAAGATAGATCAAAGCACTTACAATAATAATGATACCACATACTTATATAGCACTTAATATTAGATGATATTATGAACACATTACATAAAATAACTCACAGGAACATCGTTAACAGCCCAAAGAGGTACTGGTACAAGGAATTTACTTTCAAATGCTTTTATATACACACTGTGAGGCTAAGCATGTGCTGGCTAGTCCAACCTTTAACTCTAAGGCCAATTGGTTGTTTTCATAAAAAAAGAACACTCAAGAGTGGTGGCAGGGTGTGGTGGCTCACACCTGTAATCCTGGCACTTTGGGAGACCTGAGGCAGGCAGATCACAAGGTCAGGAGTTCCAGACCAGCCTGGCCAACACAGTGAAAGCCTGTCTCTACTAAAAATACAAAAATTAGCCAGACTTGGTGGCACATGACTGTAGTCTCAGCTACTCAGGAGGCTGAGGCGGGAGAATTGCTTGAACCTGGGAGGCAGAGCTTGCAGTGAGAGCCATTGCACTCCAGCCTGGGTGACAGAGTGAGACACCGTCTCAAAAAACAAAAAGAGTGGTTTAATGTCATATCAGAAGGACCATTGCCCCAGAGGTGTCTGCGACAAAGTTTCTGTTATCTATAATGCCATCAACACTCAAGGTTGGGCTAATTAGCATAGTGAATGTCAGAACAGGTTCTTACTGGTGAAATGGTTGGCAAAACCCCATCTCTACTAAAAATACAAAATTAGCCAGGCATAGAGGCACATGCCTGTAATCCCAGTTACTCAGGAGGCTGAGGCAGGAGAATCGCTTGAACCTGGAAGGCAGAGGTTACAGTGAGCCAAGGTCATGCCATTGCACTCCAGTCTGGGCAACAAGAGCAAAACTCTGTCTCAAAAGATAAAAATAAAAAAATAAAAAATAAATGGCATAACGAATGTTCAAGAAGTACTCTTGGCAGGCAACATTAAAGTAAAACATTTGGGGGATATCCTCCTCTCTTCATCAAGGTGTAAGAATCTAGCAAGACCTGTGATGTGCACCCTCTGGAATGGCAGCCAAATCTCAATCCCTAAATGGTCCTGTGTCTGTCCATTGTGGTAGGAGGATTTCTGGCTGCCTGATGCTAACTGCAGGAGAGTCTCAAGTCAGTCTTGCATGAAAGGTGCTAGCCAAAACAGCTAAAAATCACAGAGCGCTGAGAGCGTCTCACACTTGCAGAAAAAAGGGTACGCACCGTTATCTGTCTGTTCGTGACTATTTGGCTAACGAATCTCTGTGTGAGTGATGGGATTTTATCTGAGGCCACTTTGTCATACAGTATACCCTGGTAGAGACAGTATAGGTAAGTAGCTAACCCTCACTCTCCTCCAACTTCTTCAGTGGGTTTTGTTATCCACTGATGGGGACAATGGTCCCCAAGTCACACAGCTACTAAGAGGTAGAACCAGGATGTCCACCCAGGCCATGTGGCTGCGGCTTCTATATTCTTAACCATATGCCATACTGCCTCTCCACCTAAAAGTAACATGCGACCTAAATCCATTGCAGCTTAGATTAATTTGGCAAATGTACAGAGCCCTAAAAATACACATATTTGCCGGAAAGAGGAAAAAAAGAGTCTGAAATTTAAAAAAAGATGAAGACAATGAACAAGTCTAAACTATCAGGAACTTTAAAATGACACAAAGTTCATATTCACATATCTCCCTAATTCTAACACCATGGTTTAAGGTGGTATGTAAATTTTCTGTCACAGCATCTAAACATGCACGTCAGTTAGAAAACATGATTGTAAAATCATTGAAATATGAAGAAATGATCCTCTTGGAGTTGATGAATTAGGGTATTTTTGTCACTGTCCTTTCAGCCATGGTAGCAAACCCACACCTCCCTGAGCAAGCATAGGCCCTGTTGACTCGTGGCTCTCCTTACAAAACCATGAGCTCTTTACCAGGCTGAAATGAAATTCATAGATAATATCTACCTATGTGTGTACTTTTTAAAAATTAATATAATAGCCTAACTGTAATATACACAATAAACAAAAGGACAGGAATTGAAAATATTACTTTAATATGTAGATATGGGGGACAAGACACACTGAAAGACATAATGATGCAGACACGTACTTGCACCTGTATGTACAATCATAATAAATGTCATTGTTAAAAGAGCAGACTGAGGTGGGCATGTAGAATTGACAATCTAAAAATACAAGTAGCTTCCAACAGCCAGGGAACTTCCTAAAATGCTAACTCTTGGTGGTTGCATTATTGGAAAGCTCAGCACATACTCAAACGGTAAAAAAAAAAAAAAAAAGTTTTTATTATATAAAAAAGAGTTAATGTCTAGATAATTACACAGGTTTTTCTCCCATACGCACACCCAGCAGGGCATCTCAGAGCTATACAGGGTTTCTGGCAATCACTCTTGAGTAGAACTATCCCGCACGTTGCAGGGCACCAGCAATCCCTGGTCTCCACCCATCATATGCCATTAGAGCCCCGCAATCCTTGTGAGGACCCCACCAATTCCCAAAGCGCCTCCCAGAGGGCAGCACTGCCCCACTGAGGACCTCTGCTGTAAAGTTTTTTCTGAAACTTTGCACATCTCTCGTTCTACGGTCCCAGGAAGTAGTTGATGCTAGGGAGGAAACATCCTGCATCTATGGCCTCAGGAAAAAGGAAATTCCTTCGACTCTCCACAATCTGGGCTCTGATGCAGCAGACTCAGGAGCAAGTTGGTCTGGAAGCAGACTGGGAATCAACAATGTTATTAAGTTCTGAACTCAGTTCCACTGGTGGTTGCTGCAACTGCGTGAGTATAGCAAAACTGCATTCAGCCCCACTGCAAGTCAAAGTAACAGCCAATATCCAAATCTCTCCAAATTCAAAGAGGTGCAGCTGAGTTCCTACCACTATCAAGAAATCAAAGGTGTCAAGGCTGACCATTTGGAGACAAGAAGACCAGTGCAGCTTAAACTGCTAAGCAGCAGAGTCCCGGTTTGAACCCAGGATGTCTCAAAGCCTCAGGCTCCTACTCCTTGCACCAAATCAAGGTCCTAACAGAATAAGGAGTGATCAGAGCCACAGACTCCTCACAGGAGTCTACTGCAAGAAGGCCAGTCATGAGTAACAAGGAGAGAGGCCAGGAACAGAACTTTATTCATGGGGAGCATTGGCCAAGTCTATGCTATATTATAAAAGGACTGTCACGATTCACACATGAGTCAAAGACTCTTTGCTTCAGGGAGAGATTGGTAACTACCAATAATGATAAAGAAACTGGAAAAACACCACCAACTTTGCAGGAAAGAAAAGCTTCATTTTCATCAGGATCCAGGAATAGGCTGGACAATTAAAATGAGACCGAAAGAAGGGGAGAAAGAAAGGAAGAGAATAAGCATCTGAGAGTCACTGAGCGGGGGCTGTCATCAAAGGGGCCTTGAAGAGAGAGAGAGGGCATGGACGCTCTGAATGCAGATAGAAAAAAAAAAACACAGACAAGAAAGAGAAGGTGGTAGAAAAGGCGAGAAAAGCAAAGTCAGAGAGGTGATTAAGAGGGTCCAACATCACTAAGTTGAGAAAAATGCAAGCTTCCAGGAAGAGGGTCAGCCGACAGCATCAGAATACATGAGGGACCGAGAAGCTGTGAAATCATCATATTTCAGAATGTAAGGTCAGTAATTCTGAGGATAAAAGTAACAGCTGCAATGGAATGCAAGATGAGGCACACAGGCAAGTGTAGAGGGATAAAAAAGGACTTTGCTAAGAAGAAACAAATGCAGAACCTCCTGGAGATAGTGAGCTATAAAAGATGCAAGAAAAAGGTGTTTGCTAAAAGAAGGCAGTAGGGTAAAGAGGTTCTTCCCACAATAAAGAAAACTAGCATCCATAGAAATGAAGAAGTGGCTAGATGCAGTGGCTCACACCTGTAATCCCAGCACTTTGGGAGGCCGAGGTGGGTAGATCACCTGAGGTCAGGAGTTCAAGACCAGCCTGGCCAATGTGGTAAAACCCCATCTCTACTAATAATACAAAAATTAGCTAGGTGTGGTGGCACATGCTTGTAATCCCAGCTACACCAGAGGCTGTGGCAGGAGTATCACTTGAACCCGGGAGGCAGAAGTTGCAGTAAGCCAAGATCGTGCCATTGCACTCTAGCCTGGGCAACAAGAATGAAACTCTGTCTCAAAAAAAAAAAAAAGAAGGAAAAAAAGGAAAGGAGAGGAGAAGTCAGCAAAGGAGAGAAACTTCAGCTGTGGAACAGGAGGTGGCAGGGCTCTATATGAGTTCCTGTAGGGCAGGACAAGGGATTGGCTTTTGAAGGTTGGATAACCTCTCCCTCCAAACTTCCCACAGATAGGGTAGGTAATGAAAAGCCAAGTGTGTGGCTCTAGCTATTACCTTTCCTTTTCCAATGTGGGTGTCCTCATCTCAATTTGTGTGCAACCTCTGATCTCCAAGTAACCCATTTCCACTCTGACAAGCTGAGACAAACAGCCATGGGCCAAGAGAAATTTGAGCTGTGGCTCAGCAAGTGTTCTGTGGTGGGAAGGCTGTGGCTAGGGAGCTTTAGCAAAGGGGAAACTTAATTCTCCCTAACAAAACTAGAGGTTGGTAGTAGTCCTGGAATTGAAGAAGTCCTGGAATTAAACATGTTTAAAGGGATCCACTTTAACAAACCTAGAAGCTCAGCATCTCAGAAAGGACAATTTTTAGCACTGAAGGCCATGCTGAGACAATGCAGCTGACAGAATCGCTACCCAGAATCTGAAACCAGCTCAAGGCTGACAGCCCAACCTGACTAAGACTAGCCAGGGCTTTGTCCAAAACACCACGGATGAGGAAAATAGTCTTCTCTCCAGTAATAAGTTGGTGATGACAGAGTCCCAAATGTCACTACCAACTTGGGAAAAAGCCCTCTAATAACAAGGTAAAGATGATTTTGTCAATCTGTGGAAATGATAAAATTTTAAATTACATTCTATTTCCTAGGACAATTTTTTTGGGTCTAACTTACAAGGTTGGTGAGACTTAGCTCTTTACTATTTTAAGCACCTTAGGCACACACAAAAAAAAATGTCTGGAACTTGTTATACATAATTCATTCTCTGGAGCTGAGAATAAGAAACTAAGAGATGAAGTTTGAAATAAAGGTTAATTGAGGGGGAGAAAAAAAAAACGGGACTTATTGGAGTTAAAAAGGATAACAGCTGAGGCACTTCTCACCAAACTGAATAAAAAGAGCTGATATTTCCTTCTGGAGTATTTACAGAGAACCCAATATGTTCCTGTGGGGTGATTTTAAAGTATGGCCACAATTTTTTTTTGTTCGTTTTTTACATTCCCCCCTTCAGAAGGTAGACCCTCATCCTCTTCGTCTTGGATGTGTGCTGGACTCAGTGAATCACATGTAACAAATGGAACATGGCATGATGGCAGTGTGTCACTTCTAAAGCTAAGTCATAAAAGACATCACCACTTCCATCATATCTTTCTTGGATCACCTGCTCCAGGGGCAGCCAGCCGCCATGTTGTGAAGACACTCAAGCAGCCTGTGGAGATGCCCATGTGGGGAAGAACAAAGGTCTCTCACCAACAACCAGCACCAACTTGCCAGCCAAGTGAGTCAGCAACCTCTTTTAGCAAACATCTTTTCTTGCATCTTTGATAGCTCACTATCTCCAGGAGGTTCTGCATTTGTTTCTTCATAGCAAAGTCCTTTTTCATCCCTCTACACTTGCCTGTGTGCCTCATCTTACTTTCCATTGCAGCTGTTACTTTTATGCTCAGAATTACTGACCTCATGTTCTGAAATACGATGATTTCACAGCTTCTCAGTCCCTCACATATTCTGACACTGTTGGTTGCCCCTCCTCCTCCAGCCCCAGTCAAACCTTCAGATGACTACATCTCCACCCAACATCTTTAATGCAACCTCATGAGAGAGACTGAGGTAGAACTATCCCCTGACAAGCTGCTCCCAAATTCCAGAAACCACAAGGATAATAAATGCTTGTCATTTTTCTAAGCCACTACATTCTGGGCTAATTTGTTACACACTGACAGATAATACAGTTTGCCACTGTGCAAAGTTTTGGCAACACAGGCGCAAAAAGCTGATAGTCCCAACCATCAAGAAGATCACTGTCTACTGTGGAGATAGTCTGGTAAAGCCAACAATAACAAAACCACATGGCTGGGCACGGGGCTCACGCCTGTAATCTAGGCACTTTGGGAGGCCGAGGTGGCTGGATCACTTGAGCCCAGGAGTTCGACACCAGCCTGAGCAACATGGTGAAACTCATCTCTACCAAAAACACAAAAATGGCCTGGCACAGTGACTCACACCTGTAATCCCAGCACTTTGGGAGGCCGAGTCGGGCAGATCATGAGGTCAGGAGATCGAGACCATTCTGGCTTACACAGTGAAACCCTGTCTCTACCAAAAACACAAAAAAATTAGCCAGGCATGGTGGCAGGTGCCTGTAGTCCCAGCTACTCTGGAGGCTGAGGCAGGAGAATGGCGTGAACCCAGGAGGTGGAGCTTGCAGTGAGCCGAGATTGCACCATTGCACTCCAGGCTGGGCAACAGAGCAAGACTCTGTCTCAAATAAACAAACAAAAAAAGAACAAAAATTAGCACACACCTGTAATCCCAGCTACATGAGAGGCTGAGGCAAGAGGATCACTTGAACCCAGGAGGCGGAGGTTGCAGTGGGCCAAGATCATGCCACTGGACTCCAACCTGGGCAACAGAGCAAGACCTTGTCTCAAAAAAAAAAAAAAAAAAAGTGATAACTACTATAATAGAGGTATATCCATCAGGATGAGCATGAGTATACTGTACTAACAAGCAACCTAAAAATCTCAGTGGTGGTCGGGCTCAGTGGCTCATGCCTGTAAACCCAGCACTTTGGGAGGCCAAGGGGGGTGGATCACTTGAGGTCAGTAGTTTGAGACCAGCCTGGCCAACATGGTAAAACCCCATCTCTACTGAAAATACACAAACTAGCTGGGCGTAGTGGCGGGCACCTGTAATCCCAGCTATGCAGGAGGCTGAGGCAGGAGAGCCGCTTGAACCCAGGAGGCAGAGGTTGTAGTCAGCCAAGATGGCACCACTGCACTCCAGCCTGGGTGACAGAGTGAGGCTCCGTCTCAAAAAAATAAATAAAAATAAAAATCTCAGTGGCTTAAAACAACATAGCTCATCTCTTGTTCATGTTTATATCAATTGTGCATTGGCAGGGAGCTCCACTTACTCCAAGACCTGGTATCACAGAGCAGCCATCATCTGGCTTACCGTAGCAGAAATAAAGAAAAAATGGCAAATTGTGACTGCCTATTGAAGTTTCCATCTGGAAGTTACGCATGTCAATTCCACTCATATTTCATTGCCCAAAGCAAGTCATTTGATAGTGCTGAAGTTTAAGGAAAAGCAGGGAAATACGATGCTACCATGTTCCTAGAGAAGGGGAAGTTTGTGAACATCCCAGTGGTGACCAGATGTATGCTGGGTGCTACGAGAACACAGAAGACCAACTAACTCTCCTCAGAGGACAGGTGTCAGAGATGGCTTCCAAAGGAATAAATACAAGAAAAAAGAGTTTATTAACCAGTCAAGGATGGAAGAGCATTCCATATAGAGGAAACAGCACACGAAAAACTCATTTGCACAAGAAAATCTCACATTCTGGAGAGCAGCAGGGAGCAGAAGTACAGCGTATTATGCTAGGCAGAAAACATAGTCAGGGACTGGGTGTGACGAGGTTCTACATGCCTTGCTAAAATTTGTGCTTTGGTGACTAATAATGCTTCCCAATGATGACACCTGGAATGGGGCAATTATGGAACCGTCCCATGTATTGCAGGATATTTAACACCATGGGCTCCAGACCACCGATAGCACCCACAGCCATTATGACATTCCCAATCCCCGTATCCATCCTAAGCACCCTCAGAGATGGGGAGAATACTGTGCCCTACTGAGAATCATTGGTAAGTAGGATAATCTGTTTTTCTAAGACACATGAAGCATAATCAAATCTTGACAAAACTCAAAAAATACAAGCAAGACATAAATCATTGCAATAAACAATGATTGTCATAAAACAAATGCTGCAACAGTAACAGTTGGTTACTATGGTACAGAGACACTCGACTACAGATTATATGTAATTTATATCACACCCCTCTAACGCTGCCCCTCAAGAAAGGATGCTTTCACTCATTTCAAGAAGAATGCAAGTGATTGAGAGTAAAAATTTAGGAACGCCTTTGATTCTGCTGTATTGTATTTTTTCTAAGTAGACAGCATTAAATCTAGTACTTGAATAACATTTTCTAACACAGCTCAAAAGTTTGTGACACAACCACTGCTAACTGCTAATATGGAATTTAAATAGAGGTGTTATCAAATTTACATATTTAGAAGATTATTCTGGTAGCTTGGAGTCAAGCAAGACTGGTTCATACTTTTGTAGAAGTTCAAGCAACCAATACTGAGGACTGGGAAACAGTAAAAGGGATGGATTTAAGATATGCCTGGGGAGGAAAAAAATTCAACAAGATTTGCTGGCCACTAAGAGAGGTGAGGAAAGGAAGAGAGGAGACCCAGGGAAAGCCGCCAGCCATAATAAGTAAACAGAAGACACGAAGAGACAACAAAATCGAGCTATAAGGTAAAAAAAGGAAATTTCCAACAGCCAATTTAGTGAATAAAGGATAGCATTCCCCAGATCCTGGCCTGCCAAACTCTAGACCTGCAAAACATCATACTGTAAAAGGATTCTGTGGTCAAGTAAGTTTGAGAAATATTTTATACTCTCCCGTCTTAGAGATTCAGCATACATATTTAGTGTATTAATATTCTAAGCTGTTTTATAGGAAAGAAACAAGTTTAAATTTTATTTAACCCACTGCATCCCATAAGTTTGGTCTCAGAACCCTTTTTCCTCCAAAAGCCATTAAGATCCTACCGAACCAGTGTTCCAGGGAACACAGTTTGGGAAACAGAATTTTTAAATGTATGTGGGAGAACTCCTACAAGTCAATAACAAAAAGACAAACAACTGAATTTTAAAACGGACAAAGGACTTCAATAGACAGTTCTTCAAAGAAGACATGCCAATGGCCAAAAAGCACATGAAAAGACACTCAACATCACTAGTCGGTAGGGAGGGAAATACAAATCAAAACCGCCATGAGGTATCTCTTAACATGAGATAGGAAGGCTATTATCAAAAACAAAATCACACATGCTGGAGACAGTGTGGACAAATTCAATCTTTGTGCATTGCTGGTGAGAATGTAAACTGGTGCAGCCACTGCAGGAAACAGTAGTTCCTCCAACAGTTTTTTGTTTGGTTTTTCTGTTTTTCTTTTTTTAAGACAAGGTCTCACTCTATCGCCTCAACTGGAGTACAGTGGCGCCATCTCAGCTCACTGCAACCTCAACCTCGCAGGCTCAAGCAATCCTCCCACCTCAGCCTCCTGAGTAACTGGGACTACAGGCACATGCCACCATGCCCAGCTAATTGAGTTTATATATTCATGGAATACAAATATGGTTTTGCTACACTGACATACTGCATTGTGGTAAAGTCAGGACATTCAGTGCATCCACTTCTGGAGCAATGCACATTGTACCTGAGCAACCTCCCATTATCTACTCGCATCCCACAGTTCCTCAGGGAGTGAAACACAGAATTGCCAGGTGATCCAGCAATTCCACCTCTGGGTATATACCCAAAAGAACTGGGGCAAGGCGTGGTGGCTCATGCCTGTAATTCCAGCACTTTGGGAGGCCGAGACGGGAGGCTCATGAGGTCAAGAGATGGACAATCCTGGCCAATATGGTAAAACCCTGTTTCTGCTAAAAATACAAAAATTAGCTGGCCATGGTGGCACATGCCTGTAGTCCCAGCTACTCGGGAGGCTGAGGCAGGAGAATCGCTTGAACCCAGAAGGTGGAGGTTGGAGTGAGCCGAGATCACACCACTGCACTCCAGCCTGGCAACAGAACGAGACTCTGTCTCAAAAAAAAAAAAAAAAAAGAGAGAGGGAATTGGAAATGGGGATTCAAACAGATATTTGTACACCTATATTCAACAGTAGCATTATTTACAACAGCCCAAAGGTGGAAATAATCCAAATGACCATTGACAGATGAATGAATAAACAAAATGTGGTCTGTACATACAATGGATGTTATTCAAATTTAAGACAAAAGGATATTCTGGCACATGCTGCAATATAAATGAACCTTGAAGACATTATGCTGTGTGAAATGTTGGCATTTTAAATTCTGGTTGATTTGCATCTCTCCATCTTTCCACTGATTTCCCATAGACCCAGCAGCATTTATCTTCTTTTTCTTTTTCTTTTTTTCTTTTTTTTTTTTTTTTTTTTTGAGACAGTACCCAGACTAGAGTGCAGTGGCATGATCTCAGCTCACTGCAATCTCTGCCTCCCGGGTTCAAGCGATTCTCTCACCTCAGCCTCCCAAGTAGCTGGGACTACAGGCAGACGCCACCACACCCTGCTAATTTTTGTATTTTTTGTAGAGCCAAGTTTAACCATGTTAGCCAGACTGGTCTCAAACTCCTGAGCTCAAGTGATCTGCCCACCTCGGCCTTGCGAAGTGCTGGGATTACAGACGTGACCACTGCACCTGGCCTATTTCAACTTCTATTGCAGTATTTCTCAGCCTAGCTTCTTAGAATCACCTGGGGAGAGTTTGGGTTTTGCTGTTTTTTTAATCTGTTACAAAAGACAAATACTATATGATTCCCATTATATGAGTTATCTAGAGTAGTTGAAATCATAGAGACAGAAAGTAGAATGGTGGTTGCCAGGAGGGTGGGAGAGAGGAGAGAATGGGGAGTCATCGTTAAATGGGTATCGAGTTTCAGCTTTGCAAGATTAAAAAGTTCCAGAGATTGGTTATACAACACTGTGAATATACTTAAAACCACTGAACTAAACAATTAAAAATGTAAGTGTATAGTTACATTTAGTTAATTAACTGTTAAGTTACATGTAAGATGTAACT
Source organism: Papio anubis (assembly GCF_008728515.1). NCBI lineage: Eukaryota > Metazoa > Chordata > Mammalia > Primates > Cercopithecidae > Papio > Papio anubis. The sequence goes on from NC_044977.1 coordinate 66,922,832, forward strand.
TATAAATATAACTATACATTTACATTTTTTAAATGAAATTTTTTGTTATGGGTATTTTATAGCTAAAACATAACTAGGATCAGGGAGCATTTGAGACCCCTGAAATTTGAAGCATAGGCAAATATTTGACCACTTTTGAATTCTGGTTGATTTGCGTCTCTCGATCTTTCCCTCCATTTCCCATAGACCCAGCTGCATTTCATCTTCCATTGCAGTGTTTCCCAGCCCGGCTCCCGAGAATCACCTGGGAAGAGTTGGTGGGGGGCGTTTTTTGGGTTTTTTTAAGGCTATTTTCCCTCAACCGTCCCCCACCCCACCTCAATAATGTTCTATTTCGTTGGTCTGGCATCGGACAGGGGTTTTTCTTCACAGATACCCAGGTAACGTGCAGCCAGGATGAGAACCACTCTTGTCATTGGACACTGTAGCTCACCAGTCCCATCCCATGTGCTAGGCAACTCCTGTGCCAAGCTCCTGCTAATGCATTTTCTCTTTTGAATTCCACAATAGCCCTAGGAGGGTTCTCGGTGTACAGCTGAGGAAGCCAAGGTTTGGAAGGGTTATAAGCTGCACACATCAGCCTAGCAAGTAAATCGTAAACACAAGATTTGAACTGGGCTTAACTATAAATCCAATGTTTCGTCCCCTAAGGTTGCTGCCTAGGAAAAGAAAAGCCTGCTGTGATTCTGCAGACAACCAGGTAACTCTGGTTTGATGTCTGTCTTCTCTCTTGACAGCACAGTGATACCCATCTTCTGGCAGGACCCAGTATAACAGGAACACCACGAATTTAGGATCAGAAGAAACACACTTTCGTCAGCAAGGAAAGATGTCATACAGGAATCCCTCCAAGAAGTGTCCTAGCCACCCTATGGCAGAAGATAATTCAGGTATCAAACGATTACATAAATCTCATTGTTCATAACAACTCAACATTTGCTACTGAACGCTAAAATGTGAGCAAGATCAAGTGCTCATATGTGGTGTACCTTAAATCCAATTGCTTTGTCAAAAAGGAAGATATAACAGATTGATTGATTTGTCCATGCATGACTATTAAAATGGAGGAACTGGATGGACAGAAAGTCTCTTGACAATGGCTATAAACAAAAGTCCAGCTCTTCTAGGAAGTCCATCTTTGCTCAGCTACTACAGGAATGAACCAGCTAACATTACATTTGTAGTCCCCATAACAGTTCTTTTATGAAATGCCCTGGTTCATAGAGCTGCCTCTATGCTCTTGTTTCTTATAATCAAACCAAAGATATAAAAATCAAAGTGAAAAATGTACTTTTTGAATGTGTCGTTTTATTGATTTTAAGTACTCTACTCATTGCATGATTTTAATTTATACTTTGTCTTTATTTTTATAAAAGCCCTTTCTTTAAATATTTTAACTTGTATTAAAATAGTTCAAGCACATAATTTATTTTAAAAGAAAAGTCATAGTACAGAGATATAGTTAAAGTAATACTTTCATGTCACATTGAGAGGTGAAGCCCGCTGGGCTTCTGGGTTGGGTGGGGACTTGGAGAACTTTTCTGTCTAGCCAAAGGATTGTAAACACACCAATCAGTGCTCTGTGTCTAGCTAACGGTTTGTAAACACACCAATCAGCACTCTGTAAAAACGCACCTATCAGCGTTCTGTGTCTAGCTAAAGGTTTGTAAATGCACCAATCAGCACTCTGTAAAAACAGACCAATCAGCACTCTGTAAAATGGACCAATCAGCAGGATGTGGGCAGGGCCAAATAAGAGAATAAAAGCTGGCCACCTGAGCCAGCAGTGGCAACCTGCTGGGGTCCCCTTCCATGCTGTGGCAGCTTTGTTCTTTCGCTCTTCACAATAAATCTTGCTGCTGCTCACTCTTTGGGTCTGCACTACCTTTATGAGCTGTAACACTCACTGCGAAGGTCTGTGGCTTCACTCCTGAAGTCAGCGAGACCATGAACCTACTGGGAGGAACAAACAATTCCGGACGCACCACCTTTAAGAGCTGTAACACTCACTGCAAAGGTCTGTGGCTTCATTCCTGAAATCAGTGAGACCACGAACCCACCTGAAGGAAGAAACTCCAGACACATCTGAACATCTGAAGGAACAAACTCCATACACACCATCTTTAAGAACTGTAACACTCACAGCGAGGGTCCGTGGCTTCATTCTTGAAGTCAGCGAGACCACAAACCCACCAGAAGGAATTATTCCAGACACATTTTGGTGACCCAGATGGGACTATCATCTATTGCCAAGCAGTGAGTATCATCAGACTACTTTCACTTGCTATTCTGTCCGATTTTTCCTTAGAATTTGGGGGCTAAATACCGGGCACTTGTTGGCCAGTTAAAAGCAACTAGTGCGGCCACTGGACTAAAGACACGGGTGTCAGGCTTTCTGGGAAAGGGCTCTCTAACAACTCCCGACTCTTCAGAGTTGGGAGCATTGGTTTGCCTGGAACCAGCTTCGGATTTTCCTGTATTTCTGGGCCAAGCCAAAGGTCAACACAGAGGAAAGTCATTCAGCTTCAGGGTCCTGACAACAACTTGGTTGACCCTGCAGCCATGAGCGGAACTCTCAAAGTCATGTTGCCCAAGCAAGACTCACCCATCTATCCTATCTATCCTGACCCTTGCCTCCTGGGTCCTTATGCCTGTCAGAGAAACTTCCTCTCGCCTCTCTTCTCTGAGGCTAGTCCCGCTTCTAAAAATCACTCCCTGTCTCTGGTGCTTTTCTAGTTTCTCCTATAAGAATGATTTCTAGTATAAACTTCAGGACTCTGTTACGTTCTTTAGGCATCCAGGCTTACCAATCAGAAAGACATAATTTTTGCCCAAAGCCCCGTTGGGGCGGGGGACTATCTTATCTGGAATTTTAGGATCCCTCCTCAGACTAGCAGGCCTAACAAAAGCTATTCCAGAAGCTAGGATATGGGGAGCTTCAGAAATGATATCCTTCCTTTTCATATAAGTGAGGACAAAAAGGCAGCACTCTTCCAACTCTGGATATCCCTCCCCTCCCTCAGGGTATGGCCCTCCACTTCATTTTTGGGGCATAACATCTTTATAGGACAGGGGTAAAGTCCCATCACTAACAGGGGAATGCTTAGGACTCTAACAGGTTTTCAAGAATGTGTCAGTAAAGGCCATTAAATCCAATTTTTCTCAGTCTTCTTTGTGGTCTAGGAGGACAGGCAAGAGTGCAGGTTTTCGAGAATGTGTTGGTAAGGGCCACTAAATCCAACATTCTTTGGTCCTCCTTGTGGTCTAGGAGCAAAACTAGTGTTTCTGCTGCTGCGTAGGTGAGTGCAACTATTCCAATCAGTAGGACCCAGGGACCACTGCAGGTTCTTGGGCAAGAGGTGTTTCTGCTGCTGCATCAGTGAGTGCAACTATTCCGATCAGCAGGGTCCAGGGCAGGTTCTTGGGCAGGGGGAGAAACAAACAAACCAAAACCATGGGCAGTTTTGTCTTTCAGATGGGAAACACTCAGGCATCAACAGGCTCACCCTTGAAATGCATCGTAAGCCATTGGGACCAATTTGACCCACAAACCCTGAAAAAGAGGCAGCTCATTTTTTTCTGCACTAAAGCTTGGCCCCAATATTCTCTCTCTGATGGGGAAAAATGGCCACCTGAGGGAAGTATAAATTACAATACTATCCTGCAGTTTGACCTATTCTGTAAGAGGGAAGGCAAATGGAGTGAAATACCTTATGTCCAAGCTTTCTTTTCATTGAAGGAGAATCCACAACTATGCAAAGCTTGCAATTTACATCCTACAGGAAGACCTCTCAGCTTACCCCCATATCCTAGCCTCCCTATAGCTCCCCTTCCTATTAATGATAAGCCTCCTCTAATCTCCCCCGCCCAGAAGGAAATAAGCAAAGAAGTCTCCAAAGGACCACAAAAACTCTCAGGCTGTCAGTTATGTCCCCTTCAAGCTGTAGGGGGAGGGGAATTTGGCCCAACCCAGGTATATGTCCCTTTCTCCCTGTCTGATTTAAAGCAGAGCAAGGCAGACCTGGGGAAGTTTTCAGATTATCCTGATAGATACATAGATGTCCTACAGGGTCTAGGGTAAACCTTCTATCTCACTTGTAGAGATGTCATGCTATTGTTAGATCAAACCCCAGCCTTTAATGAAAAGAATGTGGCTTTAGCTGCAGCCCGAGAGTTTGAAGATACCTGGTATCTTAGTCAAGTAAATGATAGAATGACAGCTGAAGAAAGGGACAAATTCCCTACCGGTTCAGCAAGCCATTCCCAGTATGGATCCCCACTGGGACCTCGACTCAGATCATGGGTACTGGAGTCACAAACATCTGTTGACCTGTGTTCTAGAAGGACTAAGAAGGATTAGGAAAAAGCCCATGAATTATTCAATGATGTCCACCATAACTCAGGGAAAGGAAGAAAATCCTTCTGCCTTCCTCAAGTGGCTACAGGAGGCCTTAAGAAAATATACTCCCCTGTCACCCAACTCACTTGAGGGTCAACTGATCCTGAAAGATAAGTTTATTACCCAATCAGCCACGGATATCAGGAGAAAGCTCCAAAAGTGAGCCCCGGGCCCTGAAAAAATCTGGAGGCATTATTAAACCTGACAACCTCGGTATTCTATAATAGAGACCCAGAGGAACAGGCCCAAAAGGAAAAGCAAAATCAGAGAAAGGCTGCAGCCTTAGTCATGGCCCTCAGACAAACAAACCTTGGTGGTTCAGAAAGGACAGAAAATGGAGCAGGCCAATCACCTGGTAGGGCTTGTTATCAGTGTGGTTTACAAGGACACTTTAAAAAACATTGTCCAATGAGAAACAAGCTGCCCCCTCATCCATGTCTGCTATGCTGAGGCAATCACTGGAGGGCACACTGCCCCAGAGTACAACGGTTCTCTGGGCCAGAAGCCCCTAACCATATGATCCAACAACAGGACTGAGGGTGCCCGGGGCAAGCACCAGCTCATGTCATCACCCTCACTGAGCCCCAGGTACATTTAACTATTGAGGGCCAGGAAATTGACTTCCTTCTGGACACTGGCACAGCCTTCTCAGTGTTAATCTCCTGTCCTGGATGCCTGTCCTCAAGATCCGTTACCATCCAAAGAATCCTGGGACAGCCTGTAACCAGGTATTTCTCCCACCTCCTCAGTTGTAATTGGGAGACTTTACTCTTTTCACATGCCTTTCTTGTTATGCCTGAAAGTCCCACACCCTTATTAGGGAGGGATATATTAGCCAAACCTGGAGCTATTATCTACATGAATATGGAGAACAAGTTACCCATTTATTGTCCCCTGCTTGAGTAGGGAACCAACCCTGAAGTCCGGGCATTGGAAGGAACAAACTCAAGCTCCAGCCTTAAGTCTTCCCACAGGACAAAACTTTTCTTTATACGTCACAGGGAGAGCAGGAATAGCTCTTGGAGTCCTTACGCAGACTGGTGGGACAACCCCACATCAGTGGCATACCTAAGTAAGGAAATGGATATAGTAGCAAAAGGCTGGACTCACTGTTTACAGGTAGTTGCGGCAGTGGCAGTCTTAGCGTCAGAGGCTATCAAAATAATACAAGAAAAGGATCTCACTGTTTGGACTGCTCATGATGTAAATGGCTTACTAGGTGCCAAAGAAAGTTTATGGCTATTGGACAACCACCTACTTAGATACTAGGTACTACTCCCTGAGGGACCAGTACTTCAAATATGTACTTGTGTGGCCCTCAATCCTACTGCTTTTCTCCCAGAGGATGGGGAACCAGTCAAGCATGATTGCCAACAAATTATAGTCCAGACTTATGCCGCCCGAGATGATCTCTTAGAAGTCCCCCTAATTAATCCTGACCTTAACCTATATACCAATGGAAGTTCATCTGTGGAGAATGGGATATGAAGGGCAGGTTATGCCATAGTTAGTGATGTAACTGTACTTGAAAGTAAGTCTCTTCCCCCAGGGACCAGCACCCAGTTAGGAGAACTAGTGGCACTTACCTGAGCCTTAGAACTGGGAAAGGGAAAAAGAATAAATGTTTTTACAGATAGCAAGTATGGCTTATCTAATCCTACATGCCCATGCTGCAATATGGAAAGAAACGGAGTTCCTAACCTCTGGGGGAACCTCCATTAAATACCACAAGGAAACCATGGAGTTATTGCATGCAGTGCAAAAACCCAAGGAGGTGGAAGTCTTACACTGCCAAAGCCATCAAAAGGGGAAGGAGAGGGGAGAACAGCAGCATAAGTGACTGGCAGAGGCAGGGAAAGACAAGCAGAAAGGAAAGACAGACAGAGACAGAAAGTCAAAGAGACAGAGAAAGGAAGAGACAGAGACAAAGAGGGAGTCAGAGAGAGAGAGAGACAGAAAATCAAAGGGAGAGAGAGGAAGAGACAGACAAAGACGGAGTCAGAAAGAGAGAGACAAAGATGAAGTCAAAGAGAGAAAGAGATAGAAGTAGTAAAGAAAAAACAGTGTACTCTATTCCTTTGAAAGCCAGGGTAAATTTAAAACCTATAATTGATAATTGAAGGTCTTCTCTGTAACCTTGTAACACTCCAATACCTCCTTGTTACCAGTGTAAACAAAGGCATAGCCCGAAAGCACTGAGGCCACTGACAAGCCATAGCCTTCCTATCAAAAATCCTTTACCCAGCAGGTTTACTAATGGGGATCTAAATCTTAATTAATTACCATACAAAGGTCCGACCAGATCTAGGAGGAACTCCCTTCAGAACAGGACGATAGATGGTTCCTCCTGGGTGATTAAGGAAAAAAGACATAATGGGTATTCAGTAAATGATAAAGAAACTCTTGTAGAAGCAGAGTTAGGAAAATTGCCTAATAATTGGTCTGCTCAAATGTGGGAGCTGTTTGCACTCAGCCAAACATTAAAGTACTCACAGAATCACGAAGGAGCCATCTATACCAATTCTAAGTTAATATGGACTGAACGAGGTCTTACTAATAGCAAAGAATAACTGAAATCCCAAACTTACAAAGTTTCCAACAAAAGTAAAGTTTGCTAAAAGTTAACAGTGTAAACATATATTATCCTAACTTCTAATCTTGTGGAAATCAGACCCTATCAGCACCCCTCAAAGCTCAAGTCTGTCAGCACAGAGCCACACAACTAATACCCCTACTTACAGGGTTAGGAATGGCTACTGCTACAGGAACCGGAATAGCCAGTTTATGTACTTCATTATCCTACTACCACACACTCAAAGAATTTCTCAGACAGTTTGCAAGAAATAACGAAATCTATCCTTACTCTACAATCCCACACACTCAAAGGATTTCTCGACAGTTGGCAAGAAATAACAAACTCTATCCTTACTCTACAATCCCAAATAGACTCTTTGGCAGCAGTGACTCTCCAAAACCGCCAAGGCCTAGACCTCCTCACTGCTGAGAAAGGAGGACTCTGCACCTTCTTAGGGGAAGAGTGTTGTTTTTACACTAACCAGTCAGGGATAGTACAAGATGCCACCCGGTGTTTAAAGGAAAAGGCTTCTGAAATCAGACAATGCCTTTTAAACTCTTATACCAACCTCTGGAGGTGGGCGACATGGCTTCTCCCCTTTCTAGGTCCCGTGGCAGTCATCTTGCTATTACTCGCCTTCGGCCCTGTATTTTTAACCTCCTTGTCAAATTTGTTTCCGCTAGAATTGAGGACATCAAGCTACAGATGGTCTTACAAATGGAACCCCAAATGAGTTCAACTAACAACTTTTACCGAGGACCCCTGGACCGACCCGCTGGCCCTTTCACTGACCTAAATAGAGTTACCCTCTGGAGGACACTACAACTACAGGGTCCTTTCTTCACCCCATCCAGCAGGAAGTAGCTAGAGCACTCATCGTCCAATTCCCAACAGCAGTTGGGGTGTCCTGTTTAGAGGTGAGATTAAGAGGTGAAGCTGGCTGGGCTTCTGGGTTGGGTGGGGACTTGGAGAATTTTTCTGTCTAGCTAAAGGATTCTAAACACACCAATCAGCACTCTCTGTCTAGCTAAAGGTTTGTAAATGCACCAGTCAGCACACTGTAAAAACACACTAATCAACATTCTGTGTCTAGCTAATGGTTTGTAAACACACCAATCAGCACTCTGTTAAAACGCAACAATCAGCGCTCTGTGTCTAGCTAAACGTTTGTAAACACACCAATCAGGACTCTGTAAAATGGACCAATCAGCGCTCTGGAAAATGGACAAATCAGCAGGACGTGGGCAGGGCCAAATAAGAGAATAAAAGCTGGCCACCTGAGCCAGCAGTGGCAACCTGCTGGGGTCCCCTTCCATGCTGTGGAAGCTTTGTTCTTTCACTCTTCACAATAAATCTTGCTGCTGCTCACTCTTTGGGTCTGGCACTACCTTTATGAGCTGTAACACTCACTGCGAAGGTCTGTGGCTTCACTCCTGAAGTCAGCAAGACCATGAACCCACCAAGGGGAACAAACAATTCCGGACGCACCACCTTTAAGAGCTGTAACACTCACTGCAAAGGTCTGTGGCTTCACTCCTGAAGTCAGCAAGACCACCAACCCACCTGAAGGAAGAAACTCCAGACACATCTGAACATCTGAAGGAACAAACTCTGGACACACCATCTTTAAGAACTGTAACACTCACCGCGAGGGTCTGCGGCTTCATTCTTGAAGTCAGCGAGACCAAGAACCCACCAAAAGGAACCAATTCCGGACATAACATCTCTTTTACCCCCAGAGGCAACCAATTAAAACCATTTTCTCAATCTTCTGGTGATCACCACCATAAAATTTACTGAATTTTCTTCATTCTCCATATGTAGCCATTTTGTTCTCATCTTAAGGCATAAAAAGAAATTCACACATTAAAACGGAATATGGACTTAAACTTTTTTAAGAATACCATTTCTAATATATAGGTAAAATTTCTCATTCCCCTAAGATGTAAAGGCACACAGGAAGGTAACCTTTGCTATCATTTCTTTTTATTTTTAAAGTAAAATATTTGGCCGGGTGTGGTGCTTCATGCCTATAATCCCAGCACTTTGAGAGGCCAAGGTGGGAGGATCACCTGAGCCTGGGAGAGAGAGGCTGCAATGAGCCAAGATGGTGCCACTGCACTCCAGCCTGGGAATCAGAGTGAGACCCTGTCTCAATTAATCAAGTAAAATATTTAAAAGGCAGTGTTTGGCTGGGCGCAGTGGCTCACGCCTGTAATCCCAACACTTTGGGAGGCCCAGGCAGGTGTATCACAAGATCAGGAGATCGAGACCATCCTGGCTAACATGGTGAAAACCCCGTCTCTACTAAAAATACAAAAAATTAGCCAGGCATGATGGTGGGTACCTATAGTCCCAGCTACTCAGGAGGCTGAGGCAGGAGAATGGCGTGAACCCGGGAGGCGGAGCTTGCAGTGAGCCAAGATCATGCCACTGCACTCCAGCCTGGGCAACAGAGCGAGACTCCATCTCATAAATAAATAAATAAATAAGTGTTTGGACACTCAAAATGTAATATTTTCCTACATTCCCTGTAGCAGAGTAGCTATCTGCTCAGTATCTATCCTCCCCACCATCCTTTAATAGTTTTGGCTCAGCATGAGGCCACGTGTCTCAAAACTACATATCCCAGCCTCCCATGTGCTTCATACAGTCATGTGGCTTTCTGACCAACAGGATATAAAGGGAAACTATGTGTGTCAATTCAAGTCATATTTTTAAAAGATATAAGGGAAACTGGCTGGATGCAGTGGCTCATGCCTGTAATACCAGCACTTTGGGAGGCCGAGGCAGGTGGATCACCTGAAGTCAGGAGTTGGAGACCAGCCTGGCCAACATGGTGAAACCCTGTCTCAACTAAAAACACAAAAATTAGCTGGGCATGGTGGCGCATGCCTGTAATCTCAGCTACTCAGGAGGGTGAGGCAGGAGAATCACTTGAACCCGGGAGGCTGAGGTTGCAGTGAGCCGAGATCACAGCACTCTAGCCTGGGTGAGACAGCAAGACTCTGTCTCAAAAAAAAAAAAAAAAAAAAAGATACAAGAAAAACACCCTGAGTCATTTTTTTTAATGACTTAATAATTAAGGGTGGAGCCTCAATCCTGTATAAGTGGTATTTGAAGAGAAAGAGACACCAGAGATCTCTACATGCAAGCACAGACAAAAGGCCATTTGAGGACACAGTGAGACGTGGCTTATCTACAAGCCAGAAGGAGAGCTCTCACCAGAAACTGAATTTGCCGGCACCTTGATCATGGACTTCCAGCCTCTCGAATTGTGAAAAAATTAATAACTGTTATTTAAACCACCCAAGTCTGTGGTATTTTGCTATGGTGACCTAGGAGGTGAATATGGCCACATGTTGTTTAATGACAAAGATGATGGAAATATGTTCCAAGAAATGCATTGTTAGACAATTTCACCATTGTGTGAACATCATAGCCTGTACTTACATAAACCTAGATGGTATTACTTATTGTTCACCTGTACAATAGGCAACAAGTTTACAGCCTATTGCCTCTAAGCTATAAATCTGTACTGAATATGTAGGCAACTGTAACACAACAGTAAGTATTTGTGTATCTAAACATAGAAAAGGTATAAAAATACAGTATTATAATCTCATAGGACCACAGTGACATAAGCAGTCCCTCCTTGATCAAAACATTATTATATGCTGCTGGACTGTACATCTGTCAATGAAAGATTGATTACATAACTTTCCCCATATTTATACAACTAGAGTACTATGGAGAATTCTAAAGAAACAGATGGGGCCAGGTGCAGTGGCTCACGCCTGCAATTCTAGCACCTTGGGAGGCCGAGGCAGAGGATTGCTTGAGACCAGGAGATTGAGGTCATAGTGAGCTATGATCGAGCAAGTGCACCCCAGCTTTGATGACAGAGTAAGACCCTGTCTCAAAAAAGAAAAGAAAAAGATGGTACATCCACATGTAGTGCCGTAGAAAGATGTCTCCACTGTCTTGCATGATAAAAACAAATTGTCAGTACATGCATAGCATAATCCTAACAAACAGCAAAGGGCTATATCGGCTCATGTAGACTTTTCAAGTCTGGAGAGATAGTGGTTACATGGAGGAAAAAAGAAATAATGGGAAGAAAGAGACACTGAGGGGGTTTCACTTTTTAAGTTATATGTGACTGTAATTCTTGCATTTTTAGATAACATTGGTTTTTTATAGTAAGTGAATTTATAAATATATACATTTTATTTATTTATCTTGAGATGGAGTCTTGCTCTGTCACCGAGGCTGGAGTGCAGTGGCACAACCTCGACTTACTGCAATTTCCACCTCCCAGATTCAAGTAATTCTCCTGCCTCAGTCTCCCAAGTAGCTGAGATTACAGGTGTGCACCACCACACTCAGCTAATTTTTTGTATTTTTAGTAGAGACAGGGTTTCACCATGTTGGTCAGACTGGTCATGAACTCCTGACCGTGAGTGATCCAGCCGCCTCAGCCTCCCAAAGATCTGGGATTACAGGCCTGAGCCACGGTGCCCACCCTATAAATCTATACATTTTAAAAAACAAAGAAAGACAACAAATTCATGTTGACTGAGAATTTCCCAAACTTCAGAGTTCCTGAGTTTGCCTGTAAATCAGGACTTTTGTGGGTCTAAGAGTGATTTCTTTCCTAGAGCTTGGGTTTTTTATAAGTGAGACTCCTATATGATAGAAACTTGACATTTTTCTCTCCCAATATCTAATTATAAAAATTTTCATACGTACATAAAAGTCGAATTTGACAGTGAACATCTATATGCCCACTATATCGATTCTACAGTTAATACTTTACTATCCTTGCTTTACGACATGATTATCCAACTCTCTGTTCCTCGATCCATCTTATTTTTCTATGTATTTCAAAGTTGCAGGCATGAGTGTACCTCCTCCTAAATATTTCCATATGTGTAGCATGCAATGTACTTTTAAATGGATAAAAATAACGAAAAAACTTTCACACGCCAGAAGACCACACACTTAATGTTAGACAACAAAAGAGAGGGACTTGGAAACAGAAGAAGTGGGGTGTACTTCAAACGGACTAATTAGATTTTGTTTGCCACCATGGTCCAGCCTTCACCAAGAAAGAGCAGTAAAGCACCACACCTCACAAGCCAAACACCAATATGTTTGTCATTAGTCAACACTGCAGTTTAAAAAACAAAAAAATCAAAGGGAAAATAAGGATCTGGACATATTTGTTGCTGTGAGCATTTTCCAAGAGAAGTTTGTGTCTCAAACTGGGAGGTTTTGCCCAGGTTGGCTCTAAGCCTTTAGCTTCTGGGAAGATCATGCCCGCCAAACATCCTTTGAAGTGCTTGAGATATAGTCTGTTGCTGTTTTCCTACAAATATTTGCATGTTGATATCACTGAATATTCTCAGTTTTTTCAAGTGTTAACTATAGAAACACCTAACTCCAGATAGCCCAAGAAGACTTTCATGTAACACAGTGTGTCAACTTTTTCGCCCTACCTTCATTTTCAAGGTAGTTCCAGATCTTTTCATTTCTAATTGGCAGGTAACTTAATAGGATTTAAAAACCATGCAAACCAGCTTCCCTTTGATAGATGGGCTCGCCGGACAGCCTGGTTTATAAGAAGCAACGCAACACAATCCTCTTCCTAAACCAGAGATAACATTTGCTCTTGCTTTAATGAGTGTGCCCAGCATGGCACTGCCCATAATCATATTTAGAAACATAGCTGCTTGATTTATTTGCAATGATGGTGCCATTCCATGGTTCCCACCAGAACAGAAATTGCTGAATGTCTCAGTTCCTGCTCAGAAGTCTGACACTTAAATGAAATTCCACAGAGATTTTTGTTTCCAAGGAAGTCAGTGCCTCCTTGATAAGGGAAACACGTAAGATTCCAAATTTTAAGACTGCTAAAAAGAAAAAAAAAAAATTGGAATAAAGCACTATTTATTAAAATAAAACATTACTAGAACATTTGTCACCAATACTAGAAAATGATTAGATTTTATTATTTTACTCCCTGGGTACAATGCTCTCCTCTCACCCCCAACTCAGCTACAAACTACAGAAAATACATAGAGGTGCAATGCAGGTAATGCATGAGTTTTAAGTATTTGCATGGTATGTTTGGTTCAGAAAGTTTAGAGTCCGGCCAGGCATGGTGGCTCATGCCTATAATCCCAGCACTTTGAGAGGCAGAGGCAGGCGGATCACTTGAGGTCAGGAATTCCAGATTGGCATGGCCAACATGCGAAACCCCGTCTCTACTAAAAATACAAAAATGAGCCAGGCGTGGTGGCATGTGTCTGTAGTCCCAGCTACTCAGGAGGCTGAGGCAGGTAAATTGCTTGAACCTGGGAGGTGGAGGTTGCGGTGAACCGAGATTGCACCATTGCATTCCAGCCTGGGTGACAAAGAGACTTCATCTCAAAACAAAATTTAAAAAAAGATAAGGCTGGGCGCGGTGGCTCATGCCTGTAATCCCAGCACTTTGGGAGGCCGAGGCGGGCAGATTACAAGATCAGGAGATCAAGACCATCCTGGCCAACATGGTGAAACCCCATCTCTACTAAAAATACAAAAAGAAAGAAAGATGAGAGTCCAAGGAGAAAAAGCAGCTTATATGTCTTTTTAAACATATCTGTTCTTACATTCTCTTTTTCTTCCCCTTATTTAAAACTCAAGAATAAATCAAAAGCTAAATCCACTAAGACTTTAAATGGCCTTCATGGAGAGGAATAAATGACTTTACATTTATCTGTTGAGAACATCAAGGAAAAACTAATTTCAAAAAGAAAAGACTAATTAATAAGAGCAGAAATGACTACTTAACTTCCTTTGATCTTAGAAATTATTAAATAGTAAAATAACCACTCCATTTTATTAGGTACAATAAACCCGAGAAGGAAAAGGAAGATGAAGCAAATAAAGTTCTGACCTTAAAAGAGAAGGCAAGTTCTCTGCCATGGGAGCTCCAACCCACTTGGGTTTCTGCAGAGAACTCGGGATCCTTTGTGTGGTTTACCGACTGTGGAGCACACCATTTGCAGGTCTTACCTCAATAGCAGGGATGGAAATCATGTGTTCTGAATATCCTACTGCCGACTATGAATCGGTCAAGCTTCAGAGGGACTGTGAATAACACACTGACCTGACAACCGTGAGCAAATCTTAGAAGTAGCCATAGTCAGGCCAGGAGCGGTGGCTCACGCCTGTAATCCCAGCACTTTGGGAGGTCAAGGCAGGTGGATCACGAGGTCAAGAGACCAAGACCATCCTAGCCAACATCTCTACTGAAAACACAAAAGTTAGCTGGGCCTGATGGTGCATGCCTGTAGTCCCAGCTGCTAGGGAGGCTGAGGCAGAAGAATCACTTGAACCCAGGAGACAGAGGTTGCAGTCAGTTGAGATTGCACCACTGCACTCCAGCCTGGCGACAGAGCAAGACTCTGTCTAAAAAATAAAAACATGAAGAAGTAGCTGTAGTCCCTGCCCTCAAATCCCTTAGTCTCTTTGGAAAGTGCTAAATAAACTCCTATATAAACCACAGCAGCACACTTGGAAAACAGAAACACAGGAGGGATGTAACACAAACAGAAGGCTCAGGAAGCTTTAGAACTCCGGGGAAGAGGGAACGCATCTCTGCACTTTCAGAAGGCTAAGAAATTAAGAGTTTGGGTCAAGTTTAGTCAGATCTCCATAGAGCAGGCAACTGACATCTGCAATGCACATCTGATGCCCCTGGCTTCCTTGGAATCCATTTACATATACTTACATAGATGGGACTGAAAAATATAATTACAGCATCTGAATCTCCAAAACGTTCTATCCCCACAGAACATATTATCTTCAGAAAATTGCTTTGTAAACAGAAAGGCCTGCACACAATTGCTGTAAATTCTGTAATGGCGCAATTATGTCTTGACCATTTTGTTGTTGTTGTTGTTGCTAGGACTTAGCAAAATGCCTGGTACTTGGGAAGATGCCAAATTAACAAGGTCAAATGAATTCATTGTCTTTAAAGTGGTTAAAAACAAACTATCCTTGAACTTTAAAACCACAAAAAAGGACCGATTATACATATATATATAATCAGACCCATACCCGCTCACACGCTCACTTCCAGACACACACACATTTATACATGTGCACAGATATCCAGATGGAAAGATGCATGGTGACGCACTCACTCCCAGACACGAAGGCACACTCAGACACATTCATGTATGAATGCACGTATGAACATGGACACAGACACACATTCACACACACAGATACTCATAAATGTACAAGGACACACACATGCACACAAATCATACCTCCAGACACACGCTGCCGGAAGCACACCTCAGGGCACCATGAGCAGACGCTCCCCCGCCACAGCATGTCCACACAGGCACCCACAGGCACCCATTCACACACACACCATGGGCAGCACAGCTGTCATGAAGAGACCCCTCTCCAACCCCCAATATCCCAGCCCTGTAGCATGTTCTCCCTCCTCCTCAGCTGCCTAGGGCAGCCTC